>NW_027286282.1:0-31706 GCF_022747635.1 Hetaerina americana | reverse complement strand
AGAAGTAGATTCCGCGAAGATCGACGCGAGTTCATCTGTGCGAAGCATCGCCTGAGGTGATATGTAGACCGAAGCAAGACGAAGAGGTCCCTCGCCGCACTCCAGGTCTATGGCAGTGGCTTCCGTTGAAAGAAACGGCCGTAGCGGGAAACGCTGTGCACGCAGGTGCTCCGCGACCAGGATCGCCGTTCCTCCTCCGCGGCGCGACCGGTCGTCGCGAAACACGCGGAAGCCTGGAACAGTCCACCGATCCCCTGGGCCCAGGAACGTCTCCTGCAGTAGAGCGACCTCACATCTCTGCCGAGACAGAAATGCGAGGAGCTCCGGCGTCTTCCTTGCCGTCGCGCCGCCCACGTTCCACGACTCGATGACGATGTTCCGGCGTTTCGGCAAGGAATTATCCATGTCGGGCCGCAAGGAGAGAAGGCAGCTGCTGCAGCGTCGCCGAGAGCACCTGGAGCTGGGACTGCAGAGCAGCCGAGATGGTGGCCAGCGTTCCCAGAACGCTGAGAAGGGCATCACCGTCGGCGGCAGCGACAGAGTCCGGCGTGGCCCCCGAAAGGACCGACGGCTGCTGGGTCGCCGACGCTTGGAGACGGCGGCGCTCGCGCAGTGGGATGCGGAGCGATTCGGCCGTCTCAGTGGTGGTCGTGGATGGAGTTGGCAGCACCGGGAAATTCACGCCGAGGCGCGGACGTGGTGCAGGACGTTGTGGTGCCGGGCCGCGAGACGCGTCTCCTCCTCGCCAGGCGTTGGTCGTCCCCAAGGAAGGAACCTTCTTCGCCGACGCGTTGGGTGCGGCAGCAGGTGGTGCGGCCTTCCCGCCAGCTTGATTGGCGGCTCCTTTTCCGCGGCGTCCGCGGCGTTTTCTCGAGGGCTTTTCCTCGCGGCGCTCCTTCTCCATCCTCCACTTTTCGCAAAGTGGAGAAAAGGCCGTGTGCTCGCCGCCGCAGCTCGGGCACTTCTCGGCGCCTGTCCGCGGACAGTCCTGAAGGCAGTGGCCTTCCGAACAGCGCGGGCAACGTGGAGAGGCCGAACAAAAGAAGCTGCCGTGGCCGAAGCGGGAGCAACGGTGGCAGAGCTGCGGGTCCCGGTACACGTAGAGGCGTACGGAGACGATGCAATTGCCCACGCTCCGGATCGCCTTGATGGAGGAGATGGGCCAGGCTGCAGAGGTGGCGATGGCGACAACAAAAACGCCGATAGGTTTCCCTTCGGCGGTCAGCTGTCGTCCTCTTCGCGCGTTGATATCCATGGATCTTAGATCTTCAAGAAGATCCTCGACCCGATGGCGAGAGGACAGTCCACGGAACGTAAAGGATGTCGTCTTCTCCTCTCCTACGCCCCAGGTGGACATCTGCGCGTCGGCAGCAGAAAGGGCAGCTCGTAGCGTCCGGAAATCCTCCATGGTCCTGGTCTGGACCCGGGCAGATGATTCACCGTACGCCACGGTGAAGGATTGATCCGCGACCGAGGACCGGATCATTTCGCGAAACGCTTGTACGTCCTCGACATCGTAAACGATGAGCGGAGGAGGTCGAGCGCCGCGACTAGGGCGTGGTGGAGCACAAGCGTCGGACGAACCCTGCTCAGGAGGAGAGTCCGTTGCCATGGCGACCGGTTCGGATGAATCGGTCGCGGGGGCGAGAGCCGAAAACGAGTTGCTCGTCGGCACGGGCACGAATGCTTCGGCCGACGTGCGCGCACGTTTTAGAGCGGCATCGCTCAGAGGCGTAAATGGCCGACGAACGCCGGGCCGAGATGGTGCAGTCGGCGTCTCCTTAAAAATGGGGGCGAGTACTTTAATTGTCCTCTTCGGGAAGACGAAGCCGTCGCTATCGACCGGCGAGCCGGGACGGGAGGCACCAGGCGACGCGGTAGTCGCCATGGCAGAAGAGGAGAGAGCTGAGCTCCTATCCACTGCTGACGGTGTGTTGCAGTCAGTGGATTGATGAGTGGCGTGTAGCGGTCCTTTATTAATGTTGGTAAATGTTGTGTTGATACGCAGATCAGGAAGAAATCACAGGCCGGATAAGCGCACAGCAAAAAATTGGAAATTCAAAATTACCAAGACATGGATTTCTTACGAAAGTCCACCTTGCTATCGTACCATTTCGGAGCAAAATACGATCTCTTCCTCTCGCCTCCGGTGCGCTTCTCGGATTGTTTGTACTCCACTCCTCCTCCGACTTTCGCGTTTCGGAGAGTGTCGGGGGCGCGTAACGAGGGCGCCTTGCGCCGCGGCGCCCGTCAGGGTTCCACCCTGTCGGCCGTGGCGGCGCCAGGCGTTTGGCGAGCCCAGTTCGTGTGCAGCGGGTCGTCAAAATACGGGTTGTCGTCCTGTCGAAGGCGTACCCGGGAATAAACGTTGCACACGTTTCTACCGGGGTCGATTCCTCGAGATCCGAGGTAACGTACGTTCGAGGCCATCCTTCACCTGGTATTGGACGCGCTCGCGACCCGGTGGGCCGCGCGCCGGCCGCGGAAAGCGGCCCCGAGAAGACGGTCCCTTCGGACGCCTTCCCCCTGACTCGGCGCCTGTCAAACCTTCCTCCTGTTCCTCCCCGGTGCCTGTCCCGTAAGCGGACGTTTATGCATTTTTCGACGACTCGGGGGCGTCGCGACGCACCCACCTCCCGCGCCCGTGGGAAAGGATTATCGAGTCGCAAATGGAGACGGAGTCACCCGTTAAGCGCACGCCTTACGACGCGTCCGCGTGGGCTTCGAAATGGTTGCATGGGGTGGCCGAAGGGGAAAAAGAAATGAACTGTACGCACGCGAATGGGACGTCAAAGTTCACGTACAACAAAGTCGAGGATGGCGCCGAATTATGCTTTAGCCCCGTGAGCGGGCGGGAAAAACAATGTAGTAGCCGAGGGCGCGCAGTGGCGACCCGGCCGTGACGAGTTTGCTCCGTCTCCAACGGCTTCGGACGTCGGTACCTCGTTGCGGGATGATGAATTTGTAGCAACCGGCATGTCTTCGGAAACGAAATGATACTTCATCACGGGAAAACTCTTATTGTCGTTGAAACGGCGCCACATCCACGTTTCCGCGGATGTCTACCCTAGTTTCCTTGCACGTCTTTCGAAGAGGAGAGTCGTCTGCCGTCGACTTGTTATCGCGTACATTTCTTTTATTAACCTTCCTTATCTGTGCGATGCGTTGGATGTGCTTTTCTCCACGGTGCCGTCAAGTTACGGAATACACCCCTACGACCTTAAAAAAAAATCCCTCCCACACACACGCTGTATGTCACGTTAAATGACCCTGTGTGATGGGATACCTCGGGGACGTAGTCAACGTGAAAGCGACTCCTTGAAAACCAGGCTCTCGTAAGCGTACGTAATTCGTGTCGGCAATTTCGCTCGGTACACATCCCCCGCCGTACGTCTTATTCACGGAAACGGCGAAAATAGGGCGCATCGCGGGATTGTATGCGCGATCATTACGATGGGAATCGCCATAAGCAAATAGGACAGATGCGTTTAACTCAATAATATCCACATCCCTTTCGTCGTAGTTGCGGAGCTATGACGGCTTGTATTCGTGTCACAATATTTTTCAGTTGCTTCCAACCTAATTTCACATCGTTTCCACTTGTTTCCAATCGACATAATGTGTGTCAAGCATATGGATCTTGTTTTTTACCTCCATGCCGTTGGAATAATATCTTTCATTAGAGCAATGGTCGACTTTTCCTTGTAACTTTCGAGGGTCGGGATAGTGATTGACGGATAAGGTAGAGTGAATAGCCCTTACCTGGAAAACATTCCTGTGAATAAATAAAAAAAACGTGGGAAAAAGCCGTCGGGGCGTGATGCGGCGTTCAATAGTGATGACAGATTATACTATCTGGCGTAGGAAAGACTTGAACACGATTTTTCCTGGGATCGTAATCAGGGATCCAGGCTGGTTTCCAGTGCTTGCGGGGTTGGGGGGACTAGGGGCGGCATTAACAGCCGGAACCGTTCATTCCTCTACGACCTCTCTTTCGTGGAACTCTATCACCGTCGACAGTTCACGGAACATCATTTCTCGGTTCTGTCTCGAAGAAGCCCCTGTGTTAATTCAATTACTCAGTATCTACTTCGTTCTGCATTACTTAATCAATACATGTGGACCCATCAAATATTTCATCCCCGTTCATTGTTGATTCCTTGAGGTTCTTAGCGATGCGGAAGCAACTTTATCGTCACGAGTAATAAAAGAACGATGATTAACAATTTTAAGCTGTCTGGTACCTAGCACATCACCATAAAAGATACGAAATAAGCATTCCAGTGAACAGGAAAACAAATTGTCGTCTTTTCCCCGGCCAATCTGGGATCATTGCAATGTGAAGCGAAAGTCAATCAGGAGTTAAGAGGATTCAATCCACTCACGATGAAGTAGACGACTGAAGGTTGCGTAGGTCTATGTGCACGTTCGTGTGTGTTAGTTTCTAGTGTTCATATGTAAATGACAGTTGTGTCAATGGGGGAACGTTATTCGAAAGTAACACTAGTTGACTCGAATTTAATCATTCTTATTACCAGTAGTTGCATTGCAAAATTTGACATTATCACGGCAGGAGGTAGGTGATGACTGTCATAAATGTTCGCTAATGGAGGACGTTTGTCATCCATTCCGAGATTTTGAAAAAAAAACTGTCTCCGTTTACATATCGCTGCGTACCCGAGATATTTTACTAATTTGGTACTCTGTGTGGATGAATTTATTAACAGATGTCATAAGGGTGATTTCAACTACACAAATTTGACAAAGTTCAATGTTAAGTATTAACGCCTCGCTGTGACTGGTATGACATTACATGATATCCCGGTGATTAAGCATCACCACAACTGCTAAGGTAATTAATCGTCATGGTGTATATCATGAGTCTTAAAATCACACGATCGTTATGAAATTTACACCGCTTCACGGCTCGTCGGCATTTTCTCCCGTCCGTAGTTAAGTTGTATGTTACTAAGTTGCCTAGGCAAGGACGTTATTCCATTCCATTCCCGGCCACTGTTACTAGGTGAATCTGATTAAATATCGCTTCACGAATCACTATTGTCCTCAAAGCCGAGCGTCCTTCGGTTAACGCCACTGCGGGAAATCGGTTGTCGAATACGGTGAAGTGACGATCTCGTGTACCTAGTGTCAAAATGCGGCCGGGGTGGATTCTTCAATGGGGCTAATGCGGTAAAGATTTTCACCAAATTTGCAGAAAGTAGAAATGCTAAAAGGACGGACAGGTAGGCACATGCGGCAACCTTTTTCGTCAGAAATGCACTCGGAAAGAAAGCACTTGTAGGAAGAGTCGCCTTAATGAAAACGTTATGCAATCATCTCATAAATGATTATACCGGCCGCTAATTTTAAAGATTTTTCTTTCACGTCAAACTTCGACCTCTTTTCCCTAGATTTCATTTCCCTAATCCCGCAAAGAAATAAACAACATTAACGTATGTCCTTCCATCCCTTGTGTATCAACGTAATAAAATTAGCGGGTAAGTTGGGACTGGGACCATTTAACTTTTGCCTAGAGAAACATTTTCTGTTCTGTGGCGTGACAAGACAAGTAAAGATTTCTGGAAAGGTTAATTTCGTTCAAAAGAAGGGGAATGAGCCGTCTCGCACCGGAAAAACCTTCGTGTCCCGCGGAAGGGACCCCGGTTCAAAACTATAACAAGAATCGGTCATTTGGAGGCATGGTGATCAAAGAACTGGTCTACTTGTCACGTCTGTCTCGATGCATTTGTAATCAATTGCTGATAAATCGTTGCAGTATCGCAAAAAAAAAATTGCGGAAAAGGATGAAAAATCACTCAATCGACTTTAAAATACTTGGGGGATTCGTTCAGAGGAGGTTTATCAACATTGTTTCAGCGAGATGCCGATTTCCCAAGAAGGAAACCCGATGCCCATTACATAAATTGTTATTTGTGCGAATGATGCTGATTCCATATGCTGTTAACGACGATGCATTCCGTAGAAATAGTTTCTGGGAATTGATTGATTGGATAGAATTAGCACAATGGAAAATCCACGGAAGCGCTCACTGCCCGCCATTTTGTTTATTGCGACGCCTGCTCGTCACGACTTGGTGAATGTACAAGGAACGCTGTTGCCCAGCTGCGTTCTATGCTTGCGAGGTTTCCACAGAAATTTCTTCCTCGTGCGGAATGCCACGTGGGTCATTGCGACAGCCCTTTTCTGGTTAACGTAGAAACTTGGGGCGAGGACGGGTCGCATTACCTGCCTGCCTCCTCGCGTTGAACCCCCGAGGAGTTTTACGACGTAGCGGATGGGACGGGAGGTTAAGCGGAATTAGCCTTCGCGGAAAAACGGCCGCGTGGGAAGGGCATGTGGGAACCTGTCATTTACTGCCCCTGGAAGTGAAGCAGGAGCAACGTGACCACAAGCGTACCAGTTTCGGAGGGAGACGGACGCCGTGAATCCATATTATTTTTGACGGAGGGAGACATGTAAGTCAAGGCTTACGTCTGAGAAACGAGCATAGCAGGTCAGTGGTTTGAAAAGTACTGGGTGAAAGGGAAGTAATCATGGGAATATAATATTTTTTCCTTAATATCTCGACGGTCATTTTCATCAAATGCAGACGCATAGCAGTAGAAAATATAATTGAATAGGAGGTAAGAAATTCGTCCATCTTTTATTGTCATAAGTTTCTCCTTTACATTTACTCTATTTTTTCGTGAACCGCGCGCGTGCACACCAGGTAAGTAGTTGGTGAATCGGAGGAAAGCGTGGGACTCTAATTTTCCAGGTTTTTACGTTTATTTATGTACGTCCTTTGCGGCCGAGTATTGACGATTGCCCATCGCAGTCGGGTATTTGAAAACTGAAGATTATTTCATGGCCCTTAGAAGGGCCGTTAGGATGCATCAAAGCAATCCCGTCGAGGAATTTACTTTGAGCTGGTGTACTTGGTGACGGCCTTGGTCCCCTCGGAGACGGCGTGCTTGGCCAGCTCACCGGGAAGCAAGAGCCTGACGGCGGTCTGCACCTCCCGGCTGGTGATGGTGGAGCGCTTGTTGTAGTGAGCCAGGCGAGAAGCTTCGGCGGCGATTCTCTCGAAAATATCGTTGACGAAGCTGTTCATGATGCTCATGGCCTTGCTGGAGATTCCGGTGTCGGGGTGCACCTGCTTCAGCACTTTGTAGATGTAGATTGCGTAGCTCTCCTTCCTCCTGCGCTTCTTCTTCTTGTCTCCCTTGGAGATGTTCTTCTGGGCCTTGCCCGCTTTCTTCGCAGCCTTTCCGCTCGTCTTGGGTGGCATGGTGATCACGTTCGGCGAACGGGGTCGATTTCAGTATTTTCGCCGATCATCAGTCGCCTGCTTATGTACCCCTGGTCCGTTCCGTGAGCCGAATCTCCTCGACGACCAATCACGTAAAAGCATGATGTGGCGTCGCTAGGACGGCGGCAGCCTATATAAATGCGCCCAGGAGTCTGACAGCGATTAGACAGCACTACCAGATAAAGAAGCATTCAGCCATGTCCGGACGAGGAAAGGGAGGAAAAGTGAAGGGGAAGTCCAAGTCCCGCTCCAGCAGGGCCGGTCTTCAGTTTCCGGTCGGTCGTATCCACCGTCTGCTCCGCAAGGGGAACTATGCCGAGCGTGTTGGTGCCGGTGCCCCAGTCTACTTGGCCGCCGTCATGGAGTACCTGGCCGCGGAAGTCCTCGAGTTGGCCGGTAACGCTGCCAGGGACAACAAGAAGACGAGAATCATCCCTCGTCACTTGCAGTTGGCCATCCGCAACGACGAGGAGTTGAATAAGCTCCTGTCGGGCGTTACCATCGCTCAGGGAGGTGTCCTTCCGAACATCCAGGCGGTGCTCCTGCCCAAGAAGACTGAGAAGAAGGCATAAGCATCACGCTGTGCGCATAAAAGGTCCTTTTCAGGACCAGAACATACTAGAGAGATGTACGCGATAAATGTCATGTGAAAAAAATAATAATAACAATAAACGTAATAAGCATAGCGAATGAAACGTGGAGCTATAATTGGGCTAAGGTAAACGATGGGAAATAAAGCGTATAAAAAGTGAAAGCGTTTGTGCTGAAATGCAACGAAGAATGATTGAAGGTGACACTGCTTCGTTTACAATGTATTTCATAGTCTGTCATAAAATTTCACCTGCAATCTGCCGCTTAACTACGTTATTTCTTGTTAACATGTATGGTTGCAACGGCGCGATACACATTGTCGCCAGTCCGTTGCCACGTGCTTATTCATGTACGGTTGCAACGGCGCGATATACATTGTTGCCACGTGCTTATTCATGTACGGTTGCAACGGCGCGAAGTACATTGTTGCCCCGTGCTTATTCCTGTACGGTTGCAACGGCGCGATATACATTGTCGCCAGTCCGTTGCCACGTGCTTATTCCGATTCGCTGACAATGTCTTTAACGTCGGTAAAGGCTCATACAATTTCAACTCTATTATCACCGCCATTTTTTTTTTGCGTTCGAACAGGTCTTACTTTACTATTTATCGCCGTCACACACGCTATGGCGAATAGGGAATAATTTTTCGTTCCGTTATGGCAAAGGATTGGCTCCATCTCTGAACATTGTATTGGTCCTTAGAAGGACCTTTTTTATCGACGTACGCCGGGTGTCGGATGGCGATCCCGTCGCGTCGTGTCTAACCGCCAAACCCGTAGAGAGTGCGGCCCTGTCGCTTGAGTGCGTACACGACGTCCATGGCTGTGACGGTCTTCCTCTTGGCGTGTTCGGTGTAGGTGACGGCGTCGCGAATAACGTTCTCAAGGAACACCTTGAGCACACCGCGCGTCTCCTCGTAGATGAGTCCGGAGATACGCTTCACTCCACCTCGGCGGGCGAGACGGCGGATGGCCGGCTTGGTGATGCCCTGGATGTTATCGCGGAGAACTTTGCGATGACGTTTGGCTCCTCCCTTTCCCAGGCCTTTTCCTCCCTTGCCGCGTCCAGTCATCTCTGTAGTCTGCTCGTAGTAAGGGCTGCTGTCTGATGACCTGAAATGCACCTTCGCCGGTATTTATAAACGTCGCCGCCGCGGCGATGACGTACCCGACCTCTCCACCAATCAGCGTCGCCCGTACTATCTGGCGCCATTCTCGGAAGTGCTTAAAAGACGGCGTTGACCCGGCTTTTTACAGATCGCAGAAATGGCACGTACGAAGCAGACAGCCCGCAAGTCCACCGGAGGAAAGGCCCCGAGGAAGCAGCTGGCCACCAAGGCCGCTCGCAAGAGCGCGCCGGCGACGGGAGGCGTCAAGAAGCCCCACAGGTACCGCCCCGGTACCGTGGCCCTTCGTGAGATCAGGAGATACCAGAAGAGCACGGAGCTCCTCATCCGCAAGCTGCCCTTCCAGCGCCTGGTGCGTGAGATCGCCCAGGACTTCAAGACCGATCTTCGGTTCCAGAGCTCCGCCGTCATGGCTCTCCAGGAGGCCAGCGAGGCTTACCTAGTGGGTCTCTTTGAGGACACCAACCTCTGCGCCATCCACGCTAAGCGTGTGACCATCATGCCCAAGGACATCCAGCTGGCCCGCCGTATCCGCGGAGAGCGAGCTTAGAAAGCTACTTTCGGCCGAAAAACAAAGGTCCTTTTCAGGACCAGTACATACTTAAAAGTTTGAATTTAGCACGATCGCACAATAATTAACGACGATGTAAATCCATTGGAATGATGGACGACATGAAATTTCCTTTGCGCATGGCAAGTGCGTTTGCACGGCTACGCATGAAATGAGATGAAATAAAAGTTCGTGCGATGCTTACCTGACGCGCTTAACGAAAAGAAAACAATACTCCGTGACGTGTTGTTCATTTTACACGTTCTATGAATGTTATTCTTAATTTTTTTTTTCGTCCGTCCATGTCGCATCATCAATTTTAAATAGGACCGTTGTTTTTGCATGGCATTAATCATGATAAATGTTAACTTTGGGCGTGCTCAGTGGCGTGGGCATTGAGTGGCAAGCATCTTTGGAAGACATGATGGTCCTAAAAAGGACCGAGATTGGACGCTGTCTGCTGTCCTAGGTGCGCCGGTGGCGAAGCAGTGATGGTTCACTTCTTTTTCTGGGCGGCGGAAGGTTTCTTGGCGGCGGGCTTGGCCTTGGTGGGCGTCTTCTTGGGCTTGGGGGTCTTGGGTTTGGTGGCCGCCTTTTTCGCCTTCGACGGGGACTTTGCCGCCTTGGCGGCGGGTTTCCCAGCCGCCGGCTTCTTCTTTGGCTTGTCCGCCGCCTTCTTCGCCTTCTTGGCTGGTGGCGCGGACTTGCTTCGCTCCTTGGGCGCGGACCTCTTGGTGCCACTGGACGCCTTCTCGGAGGACTTCTTGGCTCCGACCGCTTTCGGTTTCTTTACTCCCGTCTTCTTGACGACCTTTTTCGCCTTGGTCGTCCCGCTGGCTGCCGCGGGTGCGGCCTTCTTGCTGTGGCTCAGCTTGAAGGAACCTGAGGCGCCCTTTCCCTTGGTCTGGACGAGAGTTCCGGCGGTGACGGCCGCCTTGAGGTACTTCTTGATGAAAGGCGAGAGCCTCTCGGCGTCCACTTTGTAGCTGGCTGCGATGTACTTCTTGATGGCTTGAAGGGAAGAGCCACCGCGCTCCTTGAGGCCCTTGACTGCGTTGTTAACCATCTCGGAAGTGGGCGGGTGCGACGGCTTTGCGCGAGCCTTCTTGGCTGCTCCGCCCTTGCTGGCCTTCTTGGAAGCCGCGGAGGTTCCTGAAGAAGGCAGGGGTTTTACTGCGACGGTGCCCGAAGGCTGGGCTGCCGGTGGTGCGGCTGCCGCTGCTCCAGATGCTGCGTCTGCCATGTTATCGGCTGCTGCGTGATGATAGAAAGAGAAAATTACCAAGACATGGATTTCTTACGAAAGTCCACCTTGCTATCGTACCATTTCGGAGCAAAATACGATCTCTTCCTCTCGCCTCCGGTGCGCTTCTCGGATTGTTTGTACTCCACTCCTCCTCCGACTTTCGCGTTTCGGAGAGTGTCGGGGGCGCGTAACGAGGGCGCCTTGCGCCGCGGCGCCCGTCAGGGTTCCACCCTGTCGGCCGTGGCGGCGCCAGGCGTTTGGCGAGCCCAGTTCGTGTGCAGCGGGTCGTCAAAATACGGGTTGTCGTCCTGTCGAAGGCGTACCCGGGAATAAACGTTGCACACGTTTCTACCGGGGTCGATTCCTCGAGATCCGAGGTAACGTACGTTCGAGGCCATCCTTCACCTGGTATTGGACGCGCTCGCGACCCGGTGGGCCGCGCGCCGGCCGCGGAAAGCGGCCCCGAGAAGACGGTCCCTTCGGACGCCTTCCCCCTGACTCGGCGCCTGTCAAACCTTCCTCCTGTTCCTCCCCGGTGCCTGTCCCGTAAGCGGACGTTTATGCATTTTTCGACGACTCGGGGGCGTCGCGACGCACCCACCTCCCGCGCCCGTGGGAAAGGATTATCGAGTCGCAAATGGAGACGGAGTCACCCGTTAAGCGCACGCCTTACGACGCGTCCGCGTGGGCTTCGAAATGGTTGCATGGGGTGGCCGAAGGGGAAAAAGAAATGAACTGTACGCACGCGAATGGGACGTCAAAGTTCACGTACAACAAAGTCGAGGATGGCGCCGAATTATGCTTTAGCCCCGTGAGCGGGCGGGAAAAACAATGTAGTAGCCGAGGGCGCGCAGTGGCGACCCGGCCGTGACGAGTTTGCTCCGTCTCCAACGGCTTCGGACGTCGGTACCTCGTTGCGGGATGATGAATTTGTAGCAACCGGCATGTCTTCGGAAACGAAATGATACTTCATCACGGGAAAACTCTTATTGTCGTTGAAACGGCGCCACATCCACGTTTCCGCGGATGTCTACCCTAGTTTCCTTGCACGTCTTTCGAAGAGGAGAGTCGTCTGCCGTCGACTTGTTATCGCGTACATTTCTTTTATTAACCTTCCTTATCTGTGCGATGCGTTGGATGTGCTTTTCTCCACGGTGCCGTCAAGTTACGGAATACACCCCTACGACCTTAAAAAAAAATCCCTCCCACACACACGCTGTATGTCACGTTAAATGACCCTGTGTGATGGGATACCTCGGGGACGTAGTCAACGTGAAAGCGACTCCTTGAAAACCAGGCTCTCGTAAGCGTACGTAATTCGTGTCGGCAATTTCGCTCGGTACACATCCCCCGCCGTACGTCTTATTCACGGAAACGGCGAAAATAGGGCGCATCGCGGGATTGTATGCGCGATCATTACGATGGGAATCGCCATAAGCAAATAGGACAGATGCGTTTAACTCAATAATATCCACATCCCTTTCGTCGTAGTTGCGGAGCTATGACGGCTTGTATTCGTGTCACAATATTTTTCAGTTGCTTCCAACCTAATTTCACATCGTTTCCACTTGTTTCCAATCGACATAATGTGTGTCAAGCATATGGATCTTGTTTTTTACCTCCATGCCGTTGGAATAATATCTTTCATTAGAGCAATGGTCGACTTTTCCTTGTAACTTTCGAGGGTCGGGATAGTGATTGACGGATAAGGTAGAGTGAATAGCCCTTACCTGGAAAACATTCCTGTGAATAAATAAAAAAAACGTGGGAAAAAGCCGTCGGGGCGTGATGCGGCGTTCAATAGTGATGACAGATTATACTATCTGGCGTAGGAAAGACTTGAACACGATTTTTCCTGGGATCGTAATCAGGGATCCAGGCTGGTTTCCAGTGCTTGCGGGGTTGGGGGGACTAGGGGCGGCATTAACAGCCGGAACCGTTCATTCCTCTACGACCTCTCTTTCGTGGAACTCTATCACCGTCGACAGTTCACGGAACATCATTTCTCGGTTCTGTCTCGAAGAAGCCCCTGTGTTAATTCAATTACTCAGTATCTACTTCGTTCTGCATTACTTAATCAATACATGTGGACCCATCAAATATTTCATCCCCGTTCATTGTTGATTCCTTGAGGTTCTTAGCGATGCGGAAGCAACTTTATCGTCACGAGTAATAAAAGAACGATGATTAACAATTTTAAGCTGTCTGGTACCTAGCACATCACCATAAAAGATACGAAATAAGCATTCCAGTGAACAGGAAAACAAATTGTCGTCTTTTCCCCGGCCAATCTGGGATCATTGCAATGTGAAGCGAAAGTCAATCAGGAGTTAAGAGGATTCAATCCACTCACGATGAAGTAGACGACTGAAGGTTGCGTAGGTCTATGTGCACGTTCGTGTGTGTTAGTTTCTAGTGTTCATATGTAAATGACAGTTGTGTCAATGGGGGAACGTTATTCGAAAGTAACACTAGTTGACTCGAATTTAATCATTCTTATTACCAGTAGTTGCATTGCAAAATTTGACATTATCACGGCAGGAGGTAGGTGATGACTGTCATAAATGTTCGCTAATGGAGGACGTTTGTCATCCATTCCGAGATTTTGAAAAAAAAACTGTCTCCGTTTACATATCGCTGCGTACCCGAGATATTTTACTAATTTGGTACTCTGTGTGGATGAATTTATTAACAGATGTCATAAGGGTGATTTCAACTACACAAATTTGACAAAGTTCAATGTTAAGTATTAACGCCTCGCTGTGACTGGTATGACATTACATGATATCCCGGTGATTAAGCATCACCACAACTGCTAAGGTAATTAATCGTCATGGTGTATATCATGAGTCTTAAAATCACACGATCGTTATGAAATTTACACCGCTTCACGGCTCGTCGGCATTTTCTCCCGTCCGTAGTTAAGTTGTATGTTACTAAGTTGCCTAGGCAAGGACGTTATTCCATTCCATTCCCGGCCACTGTTACTAGGTGAATCTGATTAAATATCGCTTCACGAATCACTATTGTCCTCAAAGCCGAGCGTCCTTCGGTTAACGCCACTGCGGGAAATCGGTTGTCGAATACGGTGAAGTGACGATCTCGTGTACCTAGTGTCAAAATGCGGCCGGGGTGGATTCTTCAATGGGGCTAATGCGGTAAAGATTTTCACCAAATTTGCAGAAAGTAGAAATGCTAAAAGGACGGACAGGTAGGCACATGCGGCAACCTTTTTCGTCAGAAATGCACTCGGAAAGAAAGCACTTGTAGGAAGAGTCGCCTTAATGAAAACGTTATGCAATCATCTCATAAATGATTATACCGGCCGCTAATTTTAAAGATTTTTCTTTCACGTCAAACTTCGACCTCTTTTCCCTAGATTTCATTTCCCTAATCCCGCAAAGAAATAAACAACATTAACGTATGTCCTTCCATCCCTTGTGTATCAACGTAATAAAATTAGCGGGTAAGTTGGGACTGGGACCATTTAACTTTTGCCTAGAGAAACATTTTCTGTTCTGTGGCGTGACAAGACAAGTAAAGATTTCTGGAAAGGTTAATTTCGTTCAAAAGAAGGGGAATGAGCCGTCTCGCACCGGAAAAACCTTCGTGTCCCGCGGAAGGGACCCCGGTTCAAAACTATAACAAGAATCGGTCATTTGGAGGCATGGTGATCAAAGAACTGGTCTACTTGTCACGTCTGTCTCGATGCATTTGTAATCAATTGCTGATAAATCGTTGCAGTATCGCAAAAAAAAAATTGCGGAAAAGGATGAAAAATCACTCAATCGACTTTAAAATACTTGGGGGATTCGTTCAGAGGAGGTTTATCAACATTGTTTCAGCGAGATGCCGATTTCCCAAGAAGGAAACCCGATGCCCATTACATAAATTGTTATTTGTGCGAATGATGCTGATTCCATATGCTGTTAACGACGATGCATTCCGTAGAAATAGTTTCTGGGAATTGATTGATTGGATAGAATTAGCACAATGGAAAATCCACGGAAGCGCTCACTGCCCGCCATTTTGTTTATTGCGACGCCTGCTCGTCACGACTTGGTGAATGTACAAGGAACGCTGTTGCCCAGCTGCGTTCTATGCTTGCGAGGTTTCCACAGAAATTTCTTCCTCGTGCGGAATGCCACGTGGGTCATTGCGACAGCCCTTTTCTGGTTAACGTAGAAACTTGGGGCGAGGACGGGTCGCATTACCTGCCTGCCTCCTCGCGTTGAACCCCCGAGGAGTTTTACGACGTAGCGGATGGGACGGGAGGTTAAGCGGAATTAGCCTTCGCGGAAAAACGGCCGCGTGGGAAGGGCATGTGGGAACCTGTCATTTACTGCCCCTGGAAGTGAAGCAGGAGCAACGTGACCACAAGCGTACCAGTTTCGGAGGGAGACGGACGCCGTGAATCCATATTATTTTTGACGGAGGGAGACATGTAAGTCAAGGCTTACGTCTGAGAAACGAGCATAGCAGGTCAGTGGTTTGAAAAGTACTGGGTGAAAGGGAAGTAATCATGGGAATATAATATTTTTTCCTTAATATCTCGACGGTCATTTTCATCAAATGCAGACGCATAGCAGTAGAAAATATAATTGAATAGGAGGTAAGAAATTCGTCCATCTTTTATTGTCATAAGTTTCTCCTTTACATTTACTCTATTTTTTCGTGAACCGCGCGCGTGCACACCAGGTAAGTAGTTGGTGAATCGGAGGAAAGCGTGGGACTCTAATTTTCCAGGTTTTTACGTTTATTTATGTACGTCCTTTGCGGCCGAGTATTGACGATTGCCCATCGCAGTCGGGTATTTGAAAACTGAAGATTATTTCATGGCCCTTAGAAGGGCCGTTAGGATGCATCAAAGCAATCCCGTCGAGGAATTTACTTTGAGCTGGTGTACTTGGTGACGGCCTTGGTCCCCTCGGAGACGGCGTGCTTGGCCAGCTCACCGGGAAGCAAGAGCCTGACGGCGGTCTGCACCTCCCGGCTGGTGATGGTGGAGCGCTTGTTGTAGTGAGCCAGGCGAGAAGCTTCGGCGGCGATTCTCTCGAAAATATCGTTGACGAAGCTGTTCATGATGCTCATGGCCTTGCTGGAGATTCCGGTGTCGGGGTGCACCTGCTTCAGCACTTTGTAGATGTAGATTGCGTAGCTCTCCTTCCTCCTGCGCTTCTTCTTCTTGTCTCCCTTGGAGATGTTCTTCTGGGCCTTGCCCGCTTTCTTCGCAGCCTTTCCGCTCGTCTTGGGTGGCATGGTGATCACGTTCGGCGAACGGGGTCGATTTCAGTATTTTCGCCGATCATCAGTCGCCTGCTTATGTACCCCTGGTCCGTTCCGTGAGCCGAATCTCCTCGACGACCAATCACGTAAAAGCATGATGTGGCGTCGCTAGGACGGCGGCAGCCTATATAAATGCGCCCAGGAGTCTGACAGCGATTAGACAGCACTACCAGATAAAGAAGCATTCAGCCATGTCCGGACGAGGAAAGGGAGGAAAAGTGAAGGGGAAGTCCAAGTCCCGCTCCAGCAGGGCCGGTCTTCAGTTTCCGGTCGGTCGTATCCACCGTCTGCTCCGCAAGGGGAACTATGCCGAGCGTGTTGGTGCCGGTGCCCCAGTCTACTTGGCCGCCGTCATGGAGTACCTGGCCGCGGAAGTCCTCGAGTTGGCCGGTAACGCTGCCAGGGACAACAAGAAGACGAGAATCATCCCTCGTCACTTGCAGTTGGCCATCCGCAACGACGAGGAGTTGAATAAGCTCCTGTCGGGCGTTACCATCGCTCAGGGAGGTGTCCTTCCGAACATCCAGGCGGTGCTCCTGCCCAAGAAGACTGAGAAGAAGGCATAAGCATCACGCTGTGCGCATAAAAGGTCCTTTTCAGGACCAGAACATACTAGAGAGATGTACGCGATAAATGTCATGTGAAAAAAATAATAATAACAATAAACGTAATAAGCATAGCGAATGAAACGTGGAGCTATAATTGGGCTAAGGTAAACGATGGGAAATAAAGCGTATAAAAAGTGAAAGCGTTTGTGCTGAAATGCAACGAAGAATGATTGAAGGTGACACTGCTTCGTTTACAATGTATTTCATAGTCTGTCATAAAATTTCACCTGCAATCTGCCGCTTAACTACGTTATTTCTTGTTAACATGTATGGTTGCAACGGCGCGATACACATTGTCGCCAGTCCGTTGCCACGTGCTTATTCATGTACGGTTGCAACGGCGCGATATACATTGTTGCCACGTGCTTATTCATGTACGGTTGCAACGGCGCGAAGTACATTGTTGCCCCGTGCTTATTCCTGTACGGTTGCAACGGCGCGATATACATTGTCGCCAGTCCGTTGCCACGTGCTTATTCCGATTCGCTGACAATGTCTTTAACGTCGGTAAAGGCTCATACAATTTCAACTCTATTATCACCGCCATTTTTTTTTTGCGTTCGAACAGGTCTTACTTTACTATTTATCGCCGTCACACACGCTATGGCGAATAGGGAATAATTTTTCGTTCCGTTATGGCAAAGGATTGGCTCCATCTCTGAACATTGTATTGGTCCTTAGAAGGACCTTTTTTATCGACGTACGCCGGGTGTCGGATGGCGATCCCGTCGCGTCGTGTCTAACCGCCAAACCCGTAGAGAGTGCGGCCCTGTCGCTTGAGTGCGTACACGACGTCCATGGCTGTGACGGTCTTCCTCTTGGCGTGTTCGGTGTAGGTGACGGCGTCGCGAATAACGTTCTCAAGGAACACCTTGAGCACACCGCGCGTCTCCTCGTAGATGAGTCCGGAGATACGCTTCACTCCACCTCGGCGGGCGAGACGGCGGATGGCCGGCTTGGTGATGCCCTGGATGTTATCGCGGAGAACTTTGCGATGACGTTTGGCTCCTCCCTTTCCCAGGCCTTTTCCTCCCTTGCCGCGTCCAGTCATCTCTGTAGTCTGCTCGTAGTAAGGGCTGCTGTCTGATGACCTGAAATGCACCTTCGCCGGTATTTATAAACGTCGCCGCCGCGGCGATGACGTACCCGACCTCTCCACCAATCAGCGTCGCCCGTACTATCTGGCGCCATTCTCGGAAGTGCTTAAAAGACGGCGTTGACCCGGCTTTTTACACAAACAACACGTACACTGACGTCCTTTTAGTTCAAATTGCCAGGGTATTTCTTTATTGTGAAACGACCGGTAAAGGTGGGTAACGCTCACCGGCACGGTTTATGTGTGCCCTATCCAGGGCTTCCAGTGCGCCATTTCTGGCTTTTTACAGATCGCAGAAATGGCACGTACGAAGCAGACAGCCCGCAAGTCCACCGGAGGAAAGGCCCCGAGGAAGCAGCTGGCCACCAAGGCCGCTCGCAAGAGCGCGCCGGCGACGGGAGGCGTCAAGAAGCCCCACAGGTACCGCCCCGGTACCGTGGCCCTTCGTGAGATCAGGAGATACCAGAAGAGCACGGAGCTCCTCATCCGCAAGCTGCCCTTCCAGCGCCTGGTGCGTGAGATCGCCCAGGACTTCAAGACCGATCTTCGGTTCCAGAGCTCCGCCGTCATGGCTCTCCAGGAGGCCAGCGAGGCTTACCTAGTGGGTCTCTTTGAGGACACCAACCTCTGCGCCATCCACGCTAAGCGTGTGACCATCATGCCCAAGGACATCCAGCTGGCCCGCCGTATCCGCGGAGAGCGAGCTTAGAAAGCTACTTTCGGCCGAAAAACAAAGGTCCTTTTCAGGACCAGTACATACTTAAAAGTTTGAATTTAGCACGATCGCACAATAATTAACGACGATGTAAATCCATTGGAATGATGGACGACATGAAATTTCCTTTGCGCATGGCAAGTGCGTTTGCACGGCTACGCATGAAATGAGATGAAATAAAAGTTCGTGCGATGCTTACCTGACGCGCTTAACGAAAAGAAAACAATACTCCGTGACGTGTTGTTCATTTTACACGTTCTATGAATGTTATTCTTAATTTTTTTTTTCGTCCGTCCATGTCGCATCATCAATTTTAAATAGGACCGTTGTTTTTGCATGGCATTAATCATGATAAATGTTAACTTTGGGCGTGCTCAGTGGCGTGGGCATTGAGTGGCAAGCATCTTTGGAAGACATGATGGTCCTAAAAAGGACCGAGATTGGACGCTGTCTGCTGTCCTAGGTGCGCCGGTGGCGAAGCAGTGATGGTTCACTTCTTTTTCTGGGCGGCGGAAGGTTTCTTGGCGGCGGGCTTGGCCTTGGTGGGCGTCTTCTTGGGCTTGGGGGTCTTGGGTTTGGTGGCCGCCTTTTTCGCCTTCGACGGGGACTTTGCCGCCTTGGCGGCGGGTTTCCCAGCCGCCGGCTTCTTCTTTGGCTTGTCCGCCGCCTTCTTCGCCTTCTTGGCTGGTGGCGCGGACTTGCTTCGCTCCTTGGGCGCGGACCTCTTGGTGCCACTGGACGCCTTCTCGGAGGACTTCTTGGCTCCGACCGCTTTCGGTTTCTTTACTCCCGTCTTCTTGACGACCTTTTTCGCCTTGGTCGTCCCGCTGGCTGCCGCGGGTGCGGCCTTCTTGCTGTGGCTCAGCTTGAAGGAACCTGAGGCGCCCTTTCCCTTGGTCTGGACGAGAGTTCCGGCGGTGACGGCCGCCTTGAGGTACTTCTTGATGAAAGGCGAGAGCCTCTCGGCGTCCACTTTGTAGCTGGCTGCGATGTACTTCTTGATGGCTTGAAGGGAAGAGCCACCGCGCTCCTTGAGGCCCTTGACTGCGTTGTTAACCATCTCGGAAGTGGGCGGGTGCGACGGCTTTGCGCGAGCCTTCTTGGCTGCTCCGCCCTTGCTGGCCTTCTTGGAAGCCGCGGAGGTTCCTGAAGAAGGCAGGGGTTTTACTGCGACGGTGCCCGAAGGCTGGGCTGCCGGTGGTGCGGCTGCCGCTGCTCCAGATGCTGCGTCTGCCATGTTATCGGCTGCTGCGTGATGATAGAAAGAGAAAATTACCAAGACATGGATTTCTTACGAAAGTCCACCTTGCTATCGTACCATTTCGGAGCAAAATACGATCTCTTCCTCTCGCCTCCGGTGCGCTTCTCGGATTGTTTGTACTCCACTCCTCCTCCGACTTTCGCGTTTCGGAGAGTGTCGGGGGCGCGTAACGAGGGCGCCTTGCGCCGCGGCGCCCGTCAGGGTTCCACCCTGTCGGCCGTGGCGGCGCCAGGCGTTTGGCGAGCCCAGTTCGTGTGCAGCGGGTCGTCAAAATACGGGTTGTCGTCCTGTCGAAGGCGTACCCGGGAATAAACGTTGCACACGTTTCTACCGGGGTCGATTCCTCGAGATCCGAGGTAACGTACGTTCGAGGCCATCCTTCACCTGGTATTGGACGCGCTCGCGACCCGGTGGGCCGCGCGCCGGCCGCGGAAAGCGGCCCCGAGAAGACGGTCCCTTCGGACGCCTTCCCCCTGACTCGGCGCCTGTCAAACCTTCCTCCTGTTCCTCCCCGGTGCCTGTCCCGTAAGCGGACGTTTATGCATTTTTCGACGACTCGGGGGCGTCGCGACGCACCCACCTCCCGCGCCCGTGGGAAAGGATTATCGAGTCGCAAATGGAGACGGAGTCACCCGTTAAGCGCACGCCTTACGACGCGTCCGCGTGGGCTTCGAAATGGTTGCATGGGGTGGCCGAAGGGGAAAAAGAAATGAACTGTACGCACGCGAATGGGACGTCAAAGTTCACGTACAACAAAGTCGAGGATGGCGCCGAATTATGCTTTAGCCCCGTGAGCGGGCGGGAAAAACAATGTAGTAGCCGAGGGCGCGCAGTGGCGACCCGGCCGTGACGAGTTTGCTCCGTCTCCAACGGCTTCGGACGTCGGTACCTCGTTGCGGGATGATGAATTTGTAGCAACCGGCATGTCTTCGGAAACGAAATGATACTTCATCACGGGAAAACTCTTATTGTCGTTGAAACGGCGCCACATCCACGTTTCCGCGGATGTCTACCCTAGTTTCCTTGCACGTCTTTCGAAGAGGAGAGTCGTCTGCCGTCGACTTGTTATCGCGTACATTTCTTTTATTAACCTTCCTTATCTGTGCGATGCGTTGGATGTGCTTTTCTCCACGGTGCCGTCAAGTTACGGAATACACCCCTACGACCTTAAAAAAAAATCCCTCCCACACACACGCTGTATGTCACGTTAAATGACCCTGTGTGATGGGATACCTCGGGGACGTAGTCAACGTGAAAGCGACTCCTTGAAAACCAGGCTCTCGTAAGCGTACGTAATTCGTGTCGGCAATTTCGCTCGGTACACATCCCCCGCCGTACGTCTTATTCACGGAAACGGCGAAAATAGGGCGCATCGCGGGATTGTATGCGCGATCATTACGATGGGAATCGCCATAAGCAAATAGGACAGATGCGTTTAACTCAATAATATCCACATCCCTTTCGTCGTAGTTGCGGAGCTATGACGGCTTGTATTCGTGTCACAATATTTTTCAGTTGCTTCCAACCTAATTTCACATCGTTTCCACTTGTTTCCAATCGACATAATGTGTGTCAAGCATATGGATCTTGTTTTTTACCTCCATGCCGTTGGAATAATATCTTTCATTAGAGCAATGGTCGACTTTTCCTTGTAACTTTCGAGGGTCGGGATAGTGATTGACGGATAAGGTAGAGTGAATAGCCCTTACCTGGAAAACATTCCTGTGAATAAATAAAAAAAACGTGGGAAAAAGCCGTCGGGGCGTGATGCGGCGTTCAATAGTGATGACAGATTATACTATCTGGCGTAGGAAAGACTTGAACACGATTTTTCCTGGGATCGTAATCAGGGATCCAGGCTGGTTTCCAGTGCTTGCGGGGTTGGGGGGACTAGGGGCGGCATTAACAGCCGGAACCGTTCATTCCTCTACGACCTCTCTTTCGTGGAACTCTATCACCGTCGACAGTTCACGGAACATCATTTCTCGGTTCTGTCTCGAAGAAGCCCCTGTGTTAATTCAATTACTCAGTATCTACTTCGTTCTGCATTACTTAATCAATACATGTGGACCCATCAAATATTTCATCCCCGTTCATTGTTGATTCCTTGAGGTTCTTAGCGATGCGGAAGCAACTTTATCGTCACGAGTAATAAAAGAACGATGATTAACAATTTTAAGCTGTCTGGTACCTAGCACATCACCATAAAAGATACGAAATAAGCATTCCAGTGAACAGGAAAACAAATTGTCGTCTTTTCCCCGGCCAATCTGGGATCATTGCAATGTGAAGCGAAAGTCAATCAGGAGTTAAGAGGATTCAATCCACTCACGATGAAGTAGACGACTGAAGGTTGCGTAGGTCTATGTGCACGTTCGTGTGTGTTAGTTTCTAGTGTTCATATGTAAATGACAGTTGTGTCAATGGGGGAACGTTATTCGAAAGTAACACTAGTTGACTCGAATTTAATCATTCTTATTACCAGTAGTTGCATTGCAAAATTTGACATTATCACGGCAGGAGGTAGGTGATGACTGTCATAAATGTTCGCTAATGGAGGACGTTTGTCATCCATTCCGAGATTTTGAAAAAAAAACTGTCTCCGTTTACATATCGCTGCGTACCCGAGATATTTTACTAATTTGGTACTCTGTGTGGATGAATTTATTAACAGATGTCATAAGGGTGATTTCAACTACACAAATTTGACAAAGTTCAATGTTAAGTATTAACGCCTCGCTGTGACTGGTATGACATTACATGATATCCCGGTGATTAAGCATCACCACAACTGCTAAGGTAATTAATCGTCATGGTGTATATCATGAGTCTTAAAATCACACGATCGTTATGAAATTTACACCGCTTCACGGCTCGTCGGCATTTTCTCCCGTCCGTAGTTAAGTTGTATGTTACTAAGTTGCCTAGGCAAGGACGTTATTCCATTCCATTCCCGGCCACTGTTACTAGGTGAATCTGATTAAATATCGCTTCACGAATCACTATTGTCCTCAAAGCCGAGCGTCCTTCGGTTAACGCCACTGCGGGAAATCGGTTGTCGAATACGGTGAAGTGACGATCTCGTGTACCTAGTGTCAAAATGCGGCCGGGGTGGATTCTTCAATGGGGCTAATGCGGTAAAGATTTTCACCAAATTTGCAGAAAGTAGAAATGCTAAAAGGACGGACAGGTAGGCACATGCGGCAACCTTTTTCGTCAGAAATGCACTCGGAAAGAAAGCACTTGTAGGAAGAGTCGCCTTAATGAAAACGTTATGCAATCATCTCATAAATGATTATACCGGCCGCTAATTTTAAAGATTTTTCTTTCACGTCAAACTTCGACCTCTTTTCCCTAGATTTCATTTCCCTAATCCCGCAAAGAAATAAACAACATTAACGTATGTCCTTCCATCCCTTGTGTATCAACGTAATAAAATTAGCGGGTAAGTTGGGACTGGGACCATTTAACTTTTGCCTAGAGAAACATTTTCTGTTCTGTGGCGTGACAAGACAAGTAAAGATTTCTGGAAAGGTTAATTTCGTTCAAAAGAAGGGGAATGAGCCGTCTCGCACCGGAAAAACCTTCGTGTCCCGCGGAAGGGACCCCGGTTCAAAACTATAACAAGAATCGGTCATTTGGAGGCATGGTGATCAAAGAACTGGTCTACTTGTCACGTCTGTCTCGATGCATTTGTAATCAATTGCTGATAAATCGTTGCAGTATCGCAAAAAAAAAATTGCGGAAAAGGATGAAAAATCACTCAATCGACTTTAAAATACTTGGGGGATTCGTTCAGAGGAGGTTTATCAACATTGTTTCAGCGAGATGCCGATTTCCCAAGAAGGAAACCCGATGCCCATTACATAAATTGTTATTTGTGCGAATGATGCTGATTCCATATGCTGTTAACGACGATGCATTCCGTAGAAATAGTTTCTGGGAATTGATTGATTGGATAGAATTAGCACAATGGAAAATCCACGGAAGCGCTCACTGCCCGCCATTTTGTTTATTGCGACGCCTGCTCGTCACGACTTGGTGAATGTACAAGGAACGCTGTTGCCCAGCTGCGTTCTATGCTTGCGAGGTTTCCACAGAAATTTCTTCCTCGTGCGGAATGCCACGTGGGTCATTGCGACAGCCCTTTTCTGGTTAACGTAGAAACTTGGGGCGAGGACGGGTCGCATTACCTGCCTGCCTCCTCGCGTTGAACCCCCGAGGAGTTTTACGACGTAGCGGATGGGACGGGAGGTTAAGCGGAATTAGCCTTCGCGGAAAAACGGCCGCGTGGGAAGGGCATGTGGGAACCTGTCATTTACTGCCCCTGGAAGTGAAGCAGGAGCAACGTGACCACAAGCGTACCAGTTTCGGAGGGAGACGGACGCCGTGAATCCATATTATTTTTGACGGAGGGAGACATGTAAGTCAAGGCTTACGTCTGAGAAACGAGCATAGCAGGTCAGTGGTTTGAAAAGTACTGGGTGAAAGGGAAGTAATCATGGGAATATAATATTTTTTCCTTAATATCTCGACGGTCATTTTCATCAAATGCAGACGCATAGCAGTAGAAAATATAATTGAATAGGAGGTAAGAAATTCGTCCATCTTTTATTGTCATAAGTTTCTCCTTTACATTTACTCTATTTTTTCGTGAACCGCGCGCGTGCACACCAGGTAAGTAGTTGGTGAATCGGAGGAAAGCGTGGGACTCTAATTTTCCAGGTTTTTACGTTTATTTATGTACGTCCTTTGCGGCCGAGTATTGACGATTGCCCATCGCAGTCGGGTATTTGAAAACTGAAGATTATTTCATGGCCCTTAGAAGGGCCGTTAGGATGCATCAAAGCAATCCCGTCGAGGAATTTACTTTGAGCTGGTGTACTTGGTGACGGCCTTGGTCCCCTCGGAGACGGCGTGCTTGGCCAGCTCACCGGGAAGCAAGAGCCTGACGGCGGTCTGCACCTCCCGGCTGGTGATGGTGGAGCGCTTGTTGTAGTGAGCCAGGCGAGAAGCTTCGGCGGCGATTCTCTCGAAAATATCGTTGACGAAGCTGTTCATGATGCTCATGGCCTTGCTGGAGATTCCGGTGTCGGGGTGCACCTGCTTCAGCACTTTGTAGATGTAGATTGCGTAGCTCTCCTTCCTCCTGCGCTTCTTCTTCTTGTCTCCCTTGGAGATGTTCTTCTGGGCCTTGCCCGCTTTCTTCGCAGCCTTTCCGCTCGTCTTGGGTGGCATGGTGATCACGTTCGGCGAACGGGGTCGATTTCAGTATTTTCGCCGATCATCAGTCGCCTGCTTATGTACCCCTGGTCCGTTCCGTGAGCCGAATCTCCTCGACGACCAATCACGTAAAAGCATGATGTGGCGTCGCTAGGACGGCGGCAGCCTATATAAATGCGCCCAGGAGTCTGACAGCGATTAGACAGCACTACCAGATAAAGAAGCATTCAGCCATGTCCGGACGAGGAAAGGGAGGAAAAGTGAAGGGGAAGTCCAAGTCCCGCTCCAGCAGGGCCGGTCTTCAGTTTCCGGTCGGTCGTATCCACCGTCTGCTCCGCAAGGGGAACTATGCCGAGCGTGTTGGTGCCGGTGCCCCAGTCTACTTGGCCGCCGTCATGGAGTACCTGGCCGCGGAAGTCCTCGAGTTGGCCGGTAACGCTGCCAGGGACAACAAGAAGACGAGAATCATCCCTCGTCACTTGCAGTTGGCCATCCGCAACGACGAGGAGTTGAATAAGCTCCTGTCGGGCGTTACCATCGCTCAGGGAGGTGTCCTTCCGAACATCCAGGCGGTGCTCCTGCCCAAGAAGACTGAGAAGAAGGCATAAGCATCACGCTGTGCGCATAAAAGGTCCTTTTCAGGACCAGAACATACTAGAGAGATGTACGCGATAAATGTCATGTGAAAAAAATAATAATAACAATAAACGTAATAAGCATAGCGAATGAAACGTGGAGCTATAATTGGGCTAAGGTAAACGATGGGAAATAAAGCGTATAAAAAGTGAAAGCGTTTGTGCTGAAATGCAACGAAGAATGATTGAAGGTGACACTGCTTCGTTTACAATGTATTTCATAGTCTGTCATAAAATTTCACCTGCAATCTGCCGCTTAACTACGTTATTTCTTGTTAACATGTATGGTTGCAACGGCGCGATACACATTGTCGCCAGTCCGTTGCCACGTGCTTATTCATGTACGGTTGCAACGGCGCGATATACATTGTTGCCACGTGCTTATTCATGTACGGTTGCAACGGCGCGAAGTACATTGTTGCCCCGTGCTTATTCCTGTACGGTTGCAACGGCGCGATATACATTGTCGCCAGTCCGTTGCCACGTGCTTATTCCGATTCGCTGACAATGTCTTTAACGTCGGTAAAGGCTCATACAATTTCAACTCTATTATCACCGCCATTTTTTTTTTGCGTTCGAACAGGTCTTACTTTACTATTTATCGCCGTCACACACGCTATGGCGAATAGGGAATAATTTTTCGTTCCGTTATGGCAAAGGATTGGCTCCATCTCTGAACATTGTATTGGTCCTTAGAAGGACCTTTTTTATCGACGTACGCCGGGTGTCGGATGGCGATCCCGTCGCGTCGTGTCTAACCGCCAAACCCGTAGAGAGTGCGGCCCTGTCGCTTGAGTGCGTACACGACGTCCATGGCTGTGACGGTCTTCCTCTTGGCGTGTTCGGTGTAGGTGACGGCGTCGCGAATAACGTTCTCAAGGAACACCTTGAGCACACCGCGCGTCTCCTCGTAGATGAGTCCGGAGATACGCTTCACTCCACCTCGGCGGGCGAGACGGCGGATGGCCGGCTTGGTGATGCCCTGGATGTTATCGCGGAGAACTTTGCGATGACGTTTGGCTCCTCCCTTTCCCAGGCCTTTTCCTCCCTTGCCGCGTCCAGTCATCTCTGTAGTCTGCTCGTAGTAAGGGCTGCTGTCTGATGACCTGAAATGCACCTTCGCCGGTATTTATAAACGTCGCCGCCGCGGCGATGACGTACCCGACCTCTCCACCAATCAGCGTCGCCCGTACTATCTGGCGCCATTCTCGGAAGTGCTTAAAAGACGGCGTTGACCCGGCTTTTTACAGATCGCAGAAATGGCACGTACGAAGCAGACAGCCCGCAAGTCCACCGGAGGAAAGGCCCCGAGGAAGCAGCTGGCCACCAAGGCCGCTCGCAAGAGCGCGCCGGCGACGGGAGGCGTCAAGAAGCCCCACAGGTACCGCCCCGGTACCGTGGCCCTTCGTGAGATCAGGAGATACCAGAAGAGCACGGAGCTCCTCATCCGCAAGCTGCCCTTCCAGCGCCTGGTGCGTGAGATCGCCCAGGACTTCAAGACCGATCTTCGGTTCCAGAGCTCCGCCGTCATGGCTCTCCAGGAGGCCAGCGAGGCTTACCTAGTGGGTCTCTTTGAGGACACCAACCTCTGCGCCATCCACGCTAAGCGTGTGACCATCATGCCCAAGGACATCCAGCTGGCCCGCCGTATCCGCGGAGAGCGAGCTTAGAAAGCTACTTTCGGCCGAAAAACAAAGGTCCTTTTCAGGACCAGTACATACTTAAAAGTTTGAATTTAGCACGATCGCACAATAATTAACGACGATGTAAATCCATTGGAATGATGGACGACATGAAATTTCCTTTGCGCATGGCAAGTGCGTTTGCACGGCTACGCATGAAATGAGATGAAATAAAAGTTCGTGCGATGCTTACCTGACGCGCTTAACGAAAAGAAAACAATACTCCGTGACGTGTTGTTCATTTTACACGTTCTATGAATGTTATTCTTAATTTTTTTTTTCGTCCGTCCATGTCGCATCATCAATTTTAAATAGGACCGTTGTTTTTGCATGGCATTAATCATGATAAATGTTAACTTTGGGCGTGCTCAGTGGCGTGGGCATTGAGTGGCAAGCATCTTTGGAAGACATGATGGTCCTAAAAAGGACCGAGATTGGACGCTGTCTGCTGTCCTAGGTGCGCCGGTGGCGAAGCAGTGATGGTTCACTTCTTTTTCTGGGCGGCGGAAGGTTTCTTGGCGGCGGGCTTGGCCTTGGTGGGCGTCTTCTTGGGCTTGGGGGTCTTGGGTTTGGTGGCCGCCTTTTTCGCCTTCGACGGGGACTTTGCCGCCTTGGCGGCGGGTTTCCCAGCCGCCGGCTTCTTCTTTGGCTTGTCCGCCGCCTTCTTCGCCTTCTTGGCTGGTGGCGCGGACTTGCTTCGCTCCTTGGGCGCGGACCTCTTGGTGCCACTGGACGCCTTCTCGGAGGACTTCTTGGCTCCGACCGCTTTCGGTTTCTTTACTCCCGTCTTCTTGACGACCTTTTTCGCCTTGGTCGTCCCGCTGGCTGCCGCGGGTGCGGCCTTCTTGCTGTGGCTCAGCTTGAAGGAACCTGAGGCGCCCTTTCCCTTGGTCTGGACGAGAGTTCCGGCGGTGACGGCCGCCTTGAGGTACTTCTTGATGAAAGGCGAGAGCCTCTCGGCGTCCACTTTGTAGCTGGCTGCGATGTACTTCTTGATGGCTTGAAGGGAAGAGCCACCGCGCTCCTTGAGGCCCTTGACTGCGTTGTTAACCATCTCGGAAGTGGGCGGGTGCGACGGCTTTGCGCGAGCCTTCTTGGCTGCTCCGCCCTTGCTGGCCTTCTTGGAAGCCGCGGAGGTTCCTGAAGAAGGCAGGGGTTTTACTGCGACGGTGCCCGAAGGCTGGGCTGCCGGTGGTGCGGCTGCCGCTGCTCCAGATGCTGCGTCTGCCATGTTATCGGCTGCTGCGTGATGATAGAAAGAGAAAATTACCAAGACATGGATTTCTTACGAAAGTCCACCTTGCTATCGTACCATTTCGGAGCAAAATACGATCTCTTCCTCTCGCCTCCGGTGCGCTTCTCGGATTGTTTGTACTCCACTCCTCCTCCGACTTTCGCGTTTCGGAGAGTGTCGGGGGCGCGTAACGAGGGCGCCTTGCGCCGCGGCGCCCGTCAGGGTTCCACCCTGTCGGCCGTGGCGGCGCCAGGCGTTTGGCGAGCCCAGTTCGTGTGCAGCGGGTCGTCAAAATACGGGTTGTCGTCCTGTCGAAGGCGTACCCGGGAATAAACGTTGCACACGTTTCTACCGGGGTCGATTCCTCGAGATCCGAGGTAACGTACGTTCGAGGCCATCCTTCACCTGGTATTGGACGCGCTCGCGACCCGGTGGGCCGCGCGCCGGCCGCGGAAAGCGGCCCCGAGAAGACGGTCCCTTCGGACGCCTTCCCCCTGACTCGGCGCCTGTCAAACCTTCCTCCTGTTCCTCCCCGGTGCCTGTCCCGTAAGCGGACGTTTATGCATTTTTCGACGACTCGGGGGCGTCGCGACGCACCCACCTCCCGCGCCCGTGGGAAAGGATTATCGAGTCGCAAATGGAGACGGAGTCACCCGTTAAGCGCACGCCTTACGACGCGTCCGCGTGGGCTTCGAAATGGTTGCATGGGGTGGCCGAAGGGGAAAA
The DNA here is from genome assembly GCF_022747635.1 of Hetaerina americana. NCBI lineage: Eukaryota > Metazoa > Arthropoda > Insecta > Odonata > Calopterygidae > Hetaerina > Hetaerina americana. The sequence goes on along the minus strand of NW_027286282.1, from coordinate 2,413 downwards.
AGAAATGAACTGTACGCACGCGAATGGGACGTCAAAGTTCACGTACAACAAAGTCGAGGATGGCGCCGAATTATGCTTTAGCCCCGTGAGCGGGCGGGAAAAACAATGTAGTAGCCGAGGGCGCGCAGTGGCGACCCGGCCGTGACGAGTTTGCTCCGTCTCCAACGGCTTCGGACGTCGGTACCTCGTTGCGGGATGATGAATTTGTAGCAACCGGCATGTCTTCGGAAACGAAATGATACTTCATCACGGGAAAACTCTTATTGTCGTTGAAACGGCGCCACATCCACGTTTCCGCGGATGTCTACCCTAGTTTCCTTGCACGTCTTTCGAAGAGGAGAGTCGTCTGCCGTCGACTTGTTATCGCGTACATTTCTTTTATTAACCTTCCTTATCTGTGCGATGCGTTGGATGTGCTTTTCTCCACGGTGCCGTCAAGTTACGGAATACACCCCTACGACCTTAAAAAAAAATCCCTCCCACACACACGCTGTATGTCACGTTAAATGACCCTGTGTGATGGGATACCTCGGGGACGTAGTCAACGTGAAAGCGACTCCTTGAAAACCAGGCTCTCGTAAGCGTACGTAATTCGTGTCGGCAATTTCGCTCGGTACACATCCCCCGCCGTACGTCTTATTCACGGAAACGGCGAAAATAGGGCGCATCGCGGGATTGTATGCGCGATCATTACGATGGGAATCGCCATAAGCAAATAGGACAGATGCGTTTAACTCAATAATATCCACATCCCTTTCGTCGTAGTTGCGGAGCTATGACGGCTTGTATTCGTGTCACAATATTTTTCAGTTGCTTCCAACCTAATTTCACATCGTTTCCACTTGTTTCCAATCGACATAATGTGTGTCAAGCATATGGATCTTGTTTTTTACCTCCATGCCGTTGGAATAATATCTTTCATTAGAGCAATGGTCGACTTTTCCTTGTAACTTTCGAGGGTCGGGATAGTGATTGACGGATAAGGTAGAGTGAATAGCCCTTACCTGGAAAACATTCCTGTGAATAAATAAAAAAAACGTGGGAAAAAGCCGTCGGGGCGTGATGCGGCGTTCAATAGTGATGACAGATTATACTATCTGGCGTAGGAAAGACTTGAACACGATTTTTCCTGGGATCGTAATCAGGGATCCAGGCTGGTTTCCAGTGCTTGCGGGGTTGGGGGGACTAGGGGCGGCATTAACAGCCGGAACCGTTCATTCCTCTACGACCTCTCTTTCGTGGAACTCTATCACCGTCGACAGTTCACGGAACATCATTTCTCGGTTCTGTCTCGAAGAAGCCCCTGTGTTAATTCAATTACTCAGTATCTACTTCGTTCTGCATTACTTAATCAATACATGTGGACCCATCAAATATTTCATCCCCGTTCATTGTTGATTCCTTGAGGTTCTTAGCGATGCGGAAGCAACTTTATCGTCACGAGTAATAAAAGAACGATGATTAACAATTTTAAGCTGTCTGGTACCTAGCACATCACCATAAAAGATACGAAATAAGCATTCCAGTGAACAGGAAAACAAATTGTCGTCTTTTCCCCGGCCAATCTGGGATCATTGCAATGTGAAGCGAAAGTCAATCAGGAGTTAAGAGGATTCAATCCACTCACGATGAAGTAGACGACTGAAGGTTGCGTAGGTCTATGTGCACGTTCGTGTGTGTTAGTTTCTAGTGTTCATATGTAAATGACAGTTGTGTCAATGGGGGAACGTTATTCGAAAGTAACACTAGTTGACTCGAATTTAATCATTCTTATTACCAGTAGTTGCATTGCAAAATTTGACATTATCACGGCAGGAGGTAGGTGATGACTGTCATAAATGTTCGCTAATGGAGGACGTTTGTCATCCATTCCGAGATTTTGAAAAAAAAACTGTCTCCGTTTACATATCGCTGCGTACCCGAGATATTTTACTAATTTGGTACTCTGTGTGGATGAATTTATTAACAGATGTCATAAGGGTGATTTCAACTACACAAATTTGACAAAGTTCAATGTTAAGTATTAACGCCTCGCTGTGACTGGTATGACATTACATGATATCCCGGTGATTAAGCATCACCACAACTGCTAAGGTAATTAATCGTCATGGTGTATATCATGAGTCTTAAAATCACACGATCGTTATGAAATTTACACCGCTTCACGGCTCGTCGGCATTTTCTCCCGTCCGTAGTTAAGTTGTATGTTACTAAGTTGCCTAGGCAAGGACGTTATTCCATTCCATTCCCGGCCACTGTTACTAGGTGAATCTGATTAAATATCGCTTCACGAATCACTATTGTCCTCAAAGCCGAGCGTCCTTCGGTTAACGCCACTGCGGGAAATCGGTTGTCGAATACGGTGAAGTGACGATCTCGTGTACCTAGTGTCAAAATGCGGCCGGGGTGGATT
>NW_027286281.1:847500-998257 GCF_022747635.1 Hetaerina americana | reverse complement strand
AAACAGAACTTGTCCAGCAAACTGTCACTTGACTGCAAGCAGTGAAAAAAATAATGCATTTTTTAAAATATATGAAACAATCCCATCAATCATATATAATGCCATGCTACTCATTTGGTTCTTAGCCAAAGATCTCACCATAAAGCATGGATATGAGATAAAAACCACATTACTTTCTCTCATCAAGGATTCAGTCAGACAATTAAGAGAGAGGAAACAGCAGAGCACTGTGAACTTCAAGGTTCAAACCGAATGATACTTGGAACTAATACAAGCATGTTTAAATTTAAAGATGATACATTTAGGAAGCTTAGCAATGTTTTTGTATATCCTTGAGTTTCACCATTTATATGATTTGCTATCATATCTTTGGTCTCCTTATTATTTGTAACAGCAGCATCCTAGACTTACTGATAGACATTACCTTTCTGATATAGTTTCCTTCTTGTCAACCTGACCTTTCTTATCTTTCTAATATTCTTCATTAAAAAACTTCCAAAGGGAAGCCTATTAATCTGCTTCATGACTCACTTTCTGCTGCATTCAAGGCCATTAAATTGATATAACAGGTTTTAAAGGACCTTCTTTGCCTTCTTGAATTATTTCCCTGTCATTAGTTTCATATGTTTTTGCATATTGCAAATGCTTTCCTTAGCAACCAATTGCTTTCATTATTTTAATCAAAAAGCACTTGAGATGCATAGAGTATTCAACCGGCTTTAGTTCTTTTGCTAATTTTGAAAGTATGATTGAACCGTTTTCTGCCTTAAATATCACAGCCCTTATTTTTTTATTTTTCTTAATTCTTAGTCAACTCAACGGAATTTGTACATAATTCAGCATTGCTTGCAACCACCTGACCATCAGAGATACCTATTGCTTGGCCTCAAGCAGTAATGAATAATTTAATGAAATCTCTACAGGCTAGTTGTTTCTTTTCCCAGTTTTTTCCTTATGGAACAATCTCTTACACAACACATGAATGGGCTAAAATATTCCAGTGACAATTGAAAACGTATAGGTCTCCCTGAGAATGCCCAACCTTATATATCATTCTCTTAGACTCATTAAGAGGTTGTGGAGTAGCTACTTCCCTTAACATGTATTAATATGAAGTTAACATATTTTCGATTTTGCCACATCCAATCAAGGTATTTTTCTATTGAAATCCATCAAAGAGTAATCATTTCCTGATTTTATTCATTCCTTAAATTTATTGATGCCATAATGATCTTGGAATGGCACGTTCTTACAGACTTCTTGAACCTTATTTATAATTTATTAAGGAGTTATATGCCCCCCTGGCATTCATATTTTGGCATCCTGTAAATGAGATCAACTGTAAGCAAAATAAAACTTATGTTTCTCCGGGGATGACAAGATTTAACCCTTACCTTTCTTGGAATAAGACCAACTTTAAACCTATGTATTCATTTAGCTATGTTGGTTTTTCATAATTGCTACTCACTAGTCCAATAAGAAACATGTAACTCATTGTTTATACATTTAAGAAATTGAATTGCTTTTTATACACCTTAAAGTTAGTATTTGACTTCTTTTCCATCAATGCCTCAACTGTATAATTGATGGTATCCCAGATTTTTAGCAATTATAGTATACAATCTTTTCTCTTCCTACACCCAAACTTTAGCATAAACATTCCGAGCAATAAATTTCAAAAATAATATTTCTACTATTTAAGATAATAATTGCTCCAGATATTATTTCAGCCATTTGCCTATAACTCATCATATATTATTTCTTCTCACTCCAGATAATGTTCTAACATGATGGTCTATCCAGGGTTCCCTCATTCCTATTGTTTTGAAGTTTTTTCTCCATATTGTATTGTAAAGAATAGCTTTAAACCTCCCCACACCTTAAGTGAATATAAAATCAAGGCAGAAGTTATATATGAAATATCTTCCTGCAACAAGGTTCTTTTGTTACATTTTTGCATTTCGCATGGCATCACAATTTAACTGTTTGCAAAACATAAATTTTAAAATTGCTAAAGCAATGACCTGACATGTCCATAAAATTGCCTATTTAAAGAAATTTATATGTTGAGTTAATTTTATTTCTGAAAATGTTTTTTGAAATCCATAAGAAAGAATAAAAAATGAGGGAGCCAATGAGAGATTTTAACCACACATGCTAAGGCTAAAATCTAAATCAATTACTAGAAAGGACTAAATTTCTAAGGTTATTTGCCCATTACCAATAAAACCAACAGCACCTCCATTATTCATTTACATTCTCTGCACTTCAGAATATTTTCTTTTGGTTCCGATGTATCATTAGCTTATTAGCACCAAATAAAATAAACATTTAGAGAAAAGCTTGCAATAGTAAAAATATTGAATTTAAGAACTTGGTTCTATCCGTTATTACATTCACTTGCTAAAACTTACATTTTCAAAAGCAGCAGATATGCTTACATTTTGAATTATTCATGATATAAGTTTTAATTGATATAGAAATGCAGATTCAAAACTGAAGAAAGGCATGTTCTCATACACCAGCTTAAAAAGGCTGTTATCATGTTCAACTCTCATTACATGATCTTTCATACTAAATAGAGCTGGTCTTGCAATCTGTCACTTTTCTGGATTCAGTGAAAAAAGAATGCACTTTATGAAATGTGGTAAAGGATTTCTTAATCACATCCAACACATAAATACCTAGCTGCAGTGCTTTTCACAAAGCACAGATAGGGATAACTCATAAAATATTTTCCCTAATAAAGCATTCAGCCCAAATAACAGAGTGGGGAAAAAGCCCATTAGCATTCAAACAAAGCTTTTACCATGGTTTCATCATCACCACAATGTAAATTTGCAGTGGTACTGTTTGAAATTTATTTTTTTATCTTTTTATTTAATTGGCGCATTCCTTACCTGTGAAAACGTCAAATATACCTTCTACCCCATCTCATTAATATCTAAACATCCCAACTTGCAAATTTATTTCTTTCTTGAGGTCAGCTGAATCTAAAAATTGAAGTCCAAAGACCACCCAATCCAAATTTCTAATGCTTATTTTAAATTGAATTTCAAGGATTGTGTTCTTTGATGACTTTTCCAAGTAAAACTATTAAAATGTAATGGGTTAGGCAATTTCCTAATCAAAGAAACGATTTCGTACCATATTTGAAACGTAGTCCATGATTCAAAATGTAAAATTTAACTGCTTCTTTTTTCTATACCTTTCGAAAAGTATGTTTACACATATTACTGAATTTCAAATTAAGTAAAAGCAATTTTTCATCTTTTTACATTTTTATTGTGAAATTTTTAGAGCTTAATTTGCTTCCCTTTTACAAAGGCCCCCTTCGGTTGACACGCCTCCAAAGCATTTGCTATATCTGATGGATGATAAAGAGCAAGCCGACAAATCTGTCCAGATACTCGACCAAGAACACAGTCACAAGCTGCAATGCATCTTCCTGAAAGATGGATAAAGAAAGATTGAATGGCCTCACGAAAGAAAATCATCACAGAGAGGTTTTGAAAGGCAAATATTAACGGAAGAAATCACATTTTTTTATCCAAGTTGGCTATGTAACCTGGATTGTTTAATTTTAAAATATCATTATTCCCAATTTTTTCGAATGGGTTTCCATTGAATAGCAGGTGCGGAGACTAACTTACGTAATGGTCATGTCCGTCCACTTACCTCCTCCTCAGTTGAGGACATGCCTGACAAAATTTGGTCAGCCAATTCACCATCATTGCTGATGTTAGTCCTCAAAAAGGACAAATTATTTCTCTCCTGGTCCATCCATTGATTTGCTTCACCCAAATTAATGAATAAGAAAAACCAGCTCATATTTGCTTGAGGGATCAGCATGTCTGGAAGCTTTGAAAATAAAATTGTTAGGTTAAGATTCTAGGGAAAAAGGAAATATCATCTATTAGAAGTGGGCAAATAGAAATAACCTAATATATTTATTGCCTAATAATTTCACTAAAGAAACAAAATTACAGATGCATAACATTTCCTGTGTTAGTTTAAAAAACACAGCATCGAAAAATAAATGCTATCATTAGTCACGCAAGATATTTTTTTATAACCACAGCGATAAATTGACGCCAAAAAGAATTACAGGCGAATCCAAAACAAGTTTGCACTATACCGTGGAAGCACCCTAATCCATTGAGTTTGCTTTTAAAAATGGAAAAATACGACTTTACTTCTCAGCCGTTATATTTGAAAAACCGCCCGTTATCACAAGAACCCGTCTTAATACCGATACCATTAATTTGATAATTCTGCAGTAATATCAAACAATAAAATTTTGCACGTGGCATTGCATTTTGGGATGGAAGGGTGCCGCACCTACTCAATGTGGATTAGCATGGCATTCAGACGAAATGTGGCAACCACTGCCCACGTAGCAGTAGTTTTTAGGGGGGCGACCGACAACTGAGGTCATTTGCGCCATAGGGGATGGACAGGAAAGGATGAAGAGAAACTCGGCGTCGGCATTATCCTACTCTTTACGAAAGGCGCCAAGGGGTCCGCAGTTTAATGTCCCATCCGACGGACGGCGTACTCACTCAAAGTGCCCACCACAAAGCACCTGAAGTAGGGATGGAGATAGCTCTGAAAAATATTCTACTCCGCCTGGATTTGAACCCGCGCCCTCTAGGTGGGAAGCCAATTCGTTAGCCCCCGCACCATCTCGATCCCCCACTCCCCTCGTGCCACTCAGAAAACCCAGAAATGATTTCGCGCGTCGAGTTATGACGTGGAAAGAAAAGAAATCACCACTGTTAGCCAAAACCGAAATGAACTGCCACGTCTTATATGGTACTGTTTTAGCGCCACGAAGATACGTAGTACTGCCCAGCAGGAGCATAGCCATGGCGTTGGTTTTTACGTGCGCCAACTGTCTTCTCTTGAACGACAATCCTTACATTGGTATATATAGTGAGAAATAGTTTCCTAAACCTCTTTTGGTATTTTACGCTAACATTGTAAGATTCTGACTAGGCTTTCAGGGGAAAATTGTTTTTCCTTCAGGCGTTACACCTCTAATCGAGATATTGAAATTGACAGTTTTGAACATAAAATGCTTCACAAGTTACACTTTTTCTTAAGAAAGTTCTTGCGCCCAGAAAAGAATTCGTTTATCAATAAATTTCTTACAAACGTGCATGAAAACATTACAGCATATGCATGCAGGTCATATGTATTTAGGCACGCCAAACTGACAACGTAAGATCAGAAAACGCGCGAAAATCTATATAATTCAGGTATATTGGCATCGCGCCAAACTTGACTGAAATTTCGGCAGTCATAACATGCTGAGGATTCCCATGATCCCTCCGCGTATGAAAGCAGCATTTGATACATATAGTAGTAGCGCTTAATTTAAGGGATAATCTTCCTACCTTAACGTTCCAAGGTTTGTAAACAATGGATACAGAGCGGTAAAAGATTAAAGTATGAAGAATAGTTTTTCCGCCCGTTCGCTATAAATGCGACAAAATAATATTGGATATTACACATGCCTCAATGGACACCCTCCATTTGCTTCTATTATTATTATGAACCATTTGAACATAAGGATAAATATAATTTAAACGATCATATACCCAACCGTATACTTCATGTTACATGAATATAACCGATCACTCATCAAAAAAGTAATGCTAATATATCATTATGTTAAATGGGCAAACGAAAGTAATACTCTTCGAAAAGCACGATGCTTGACATTCCAATGCTCATCAAGTACAAAAGAAGTCAAAGGTTTCAAAAATCTGACCTTACCTAACACTCCACAGTGAATGAGTTTTTCCTAAGACTACTCCGGGCGATTATCCCGTTTGTAAATATTATGTATCGAACTTGTTGACAATCGATTTCTTTGGCCGTATATCGGATAGGCGTGATTTTTAATTTCCCCTTACTCCACGGTCGATATGCCCTAATTCTCAAAAATGTTCTGTTTTTATGCTTAAAGACTTTTCATGAATAAGTCGAACGGAAAAAGTCAGGCATATAATTACTATTCAGTTATTTGCAAGCATTTATTCCAGTTCTCAACCTAGGCTATCCGTTTACCAAAAATGAGTGAGGGGCAAAAACAAGTCTTTTTCAAAATTTCTCTGAACAGTAAGAGTGGGAAAATATTTCCCGAAGTTGGGCATTAAAATCCGCATACCGGGCAAAGCAAAGCTTTTCCAAGCAGAAATTAACGATGAAATAGATTAAATTGACGATGCACTCTTCTATTTATCATGATACAAGAAATGGCTGGTTTAATTTGTGATTTAGTTATTGATCAAACGCAATGGTCCCATGGAATTATCAAACCATACACTGGCCTTAGCCTTTAGAGCATACCGAAAAAACTCTTATTAACACATATTTTTTTCATGAAAGATTATCATCCATCACTGGAATCAAGAAATCCACTAATTTAAAAACTATAGAAATGGTCTGGTGTCTGTAGGCTTACTGGGCTATGACAAACAGCATACACCAATCTTAAGTGTCCAAAAGGTTTAGTCAAAGTTATCGTAGTGTTTTATCCCCCTATGACATAAAACTTTTTATTGCCTCAACTTGAATGAGTATACTACTTTGAAGCATATCCATATTCCTATTTCTTATTCATTGTAAAGTGATAAATTTAAATTATTTTATCTTTAGCAAACTTGATCCCTGACAATTTATTTTATAAAACAACTCTCAAGGGAAATAACTTTCAAAAATAATTATATCACTAGGTTTCCTTTGGATAGAACATTAGTAAGAAATTGGCAGCAAATTATTAAATAGTTTACCACATCAATTCATGAGACCAGAAGATACCAAAGGAAAATTGATTCCTTAGTAGAATGGCTCATTTAATAATGTTCCCAAGAGCGATACATATTTACTTTAAATGGTAAGAATGTGACAAAAGAACATACAAGCTATAGTTACAATAAATATTGGGAAAAATGTGTATCTCAAGGTAAAAACTGAAGGATACTTGGCCCCTGTTTTAGCATCATTCTGATTTCAAGATGATACATTCAAGAATTTTATTGGTATTTTTGTTTACCCTTAAGTTTAACCATTTTAATTTAGGGTAATCCAGAGATTTACTAAAATCTTCTAAATGGCATAGCATTCTTAATTTCAATATATATTCCTCCTCCATTCATAAGCCAATTGCATATCTGCCCAATCCTTGTATATCTTACTTTCTTCCCCGTTTGGCGTTTAATTAATATTTTATATACCAATATTTTGAAACCCTTAAGAGCCGCAGAAGAACATCCAAGTTATCAGATGAAAGCCAGCCTTTCAACATTATGCACCTTCCTCACCATTTCCTATTTCCCATCCTTCTCGAAGTCTAAATTACAAAATGCTCCAATTTCAGCTTATAACTCAGCTTTAATGACCTAATTTTGGTGTCATTTATGATCATTATAAATATGGCAGGTTTTAAAAGCAACATATTAATGTTCTGAAATTACTTTCTTATTATAAATTACCTTCAACTTATTATATTACATTTGGTTTCCTTATGACCTTATTACATTACATTATGAAAGTTTATTCAACCTTGTGTTGGAGGTGTTTTCCCTTCGGTATGTTGTAGAGGGCCACTTTTTGGCCAAAACACGCATGTTCGATGCATCTCCTAGTTGCTCTTTACCTGTGTCCAGATTCTCCCAGAAGTTGGGCCCTTTTGAGTGTGTGAGTGTGTGTTTCTTGAGTGCTTGTGTGTGTGATTGGTCTGTACCAGACACAAAGGGTGTGCTTGGGAATTTCCTGGAATCTGTTATGGAGTCTACTCTACAGCCTAGTGAAGGATTCCATCTTTACCTGAAATTCTTTAGTGGGGTCTCACAGCCTCGTGAAGGATTACAGTGAGGATAGTGTGAGTGTGGCTGTGTTATGGTCCCTGACACAGATCAATTTCCCGTAAAGCCCCACAGAAACTATTCTGGTCGAGAGGTTGTGGTTGGTCCCTGAGGTTATTCCCGTTAAACAAACACAACAATTACTCTGACAAGAGATTTTCAACTAATTTTTACTGCCATTGGGGTTTTCTTCCACATTCATATTATTTCTTGGTCATTTGGATAGAATTCACCTCCATCTTCATTAGAAAAATAGAAATAATGACTGATGGAATAGGAGAGATGAGGGGAGAAAGAGAAAGGGAAGGGGGCCAGGGAAAGGGGAGAACAGAGGCGGAGGGGCAAGATGAATGGTTGGGTGATAGGAAAGGGAGATGCGAGGCTATAAGGAAGGGAAGATAGAGAAGGAGTGAGAGAGAGGAGCTGGAATTGACACAAACTTGGAAAGGAAAACAATCTGCCCACCGCAAAAGTTGCAACATCCGAGACCAAAGAATCAAATTACAAAGTCATAATCAAGACTCTGCACGTCAAAACAAAGGCCACGCAAACCAAAACTCATGTATAAGAACAAGGTCTTCACCTCTCCGATATGCATCACTTCCACAAGGTGACAATTTGGACCATTCTAATCAGTGAATGAAATTAAGGCCCAGATGCTGATAGGCCTATCCTTTACTCTTAAAAAATTGCCTTTTTTGATCAAAACACGTTCAAGATTCATAGAATGGTTAAAAAGCTCTCATTTTCCCAAACTATGTACTATCTTACTTACCCATTTTTTTCCTTGAATGTCAAAACTTATTAAGTCATTTTCATTAATTTATTTTGATTTTCCCTCATTCCAAATCTATTAAACAGATGTTTAACCTTTTTCATTAATCTTGGGTGTTAATTGACTAAATATGAATCTCTTTTTCTTATTATTTATGTGCTTTTATCAACTAATTCTTCTATGGTGAACAAATGCAAGATATATATTTGCCTTAAATGAAACGTATGACAATTTTAAGGCTGTCTCTAAAGCAATTCCCTGATTTTACATGCTCCATCACTCAATCCTCTTTTTGTCTTTGGCACAATTTAAAAAAAATGAGAAAATTTCAATATTGATTGTGAAAAATGACTTCTATCCATGATTTAATTTCACAAGAAAATATTCTTCTTTGAAAAGCAGGGAGTTTAGCAAAAGTGAATTGCTTTGGATTTTACATAAAAATAAGTCTTAAATATTTATTAATGCAGGCTTAAAACTTAGGAAAGGAATGTTCCTATACATCAGCATAGAAAAATATATCCAACAATGACCCAGAGTCATTTTGTGCTCCTAATTAACTCTCATATGAAACAGAACTTGTCCAGCAAACTGTCACTTGACTGCAAGCAGTGAAAAAAAATAATGCATTTTTTAAAATATATGAAACAATCCCATCAATCATATATAATGCCATGCTACTCATTTGGTTCTTAGCCAAAGATCTCACCATAAAGCATGGATATGAGATAAAAACCACATTACTTTCTCTCATCAAGGATTCAGTCAGACAATTAAGAGAGAGGAAACAGCAGAGCACTGTGAACTTCAAGGTTCAAACCGAATGATACTTGGAACTAATACAAGCATGTTTAAATTTAAAGATGATACATTTAGGAAGCTTAGCAATGTTTTTGTATATCCTTGAGTTTCACCATTTATATGATTTGCTATCATATCTTTGGTCTCCTTATTATTTGTAACAGCAGCATCCTAGACTTACTGATAGACATTACCTTTCTGATATAGTTTCCTTCTTGTCAACCTGACCTTTCTTATCTTTCTAATATTCTTCATTAAAAAACTTCCAAAGGGAAGCCTATTAATCTGCTTCATGACTCACTTTCTGCTGCATTCAAGGCCATTAAATTGATATAACAGGTTTTAAAAGGACCTTCTTTGCCTTCTTGAATTATTTCCCTGTCATTAGTTTCATATGTTTTTGCATATTGCAAATGCTTTCCTTAGCAACCAATTGCTTTCATTATTTTTAATCAAAAAGCACTTGAGATGCATAGAGTATTCAACCGGCTTTAGTTCTTTTGCTAATTTTGAAAGTATGATTGAACCGTTTTCTGCCTTAAATATCACAGCCCTTATTTTTTTATTTTTCTTAATTCTTAGTCAACTCAACGGAATTTGTACATAATTCAGCATTGCTTGCAACCACCTGACCATCAGAGATACCTATTGCTTGGCCTCAAGCAGTAATGAATAATTTAATGAAATCTCTACAGGCTAGTTGTTTCTTTTCCCAGTTTTTTCCTTATGGAACAATCTCTTACACAACACATGAATGGGCTAAAATATTCCAGTGACAATTGAAAACGTATAGGTCTCCCTGAGAATGCCCAACCTTATATATCATTCTCTTAGACTCATTAAGAGGTTGTGGAGTAGCTACTTCCCTTAACATGTATTAATATGAAGTTAACATATTTTCGATTTTGCCACATCCAATCAAGGTATTTTTCTATTGAAATCCATCAAAGAGTAATCATTTCCTGATTTTATTCATTCCTTAAATTTATTGATGCCATAATGATCTTGGAATGGCACGTTCTTACAGACTTCTTGAACCTTATTTATAATTTATTAAGGAGTTATATGCCCCCCTGGCATTCATATTTTGGCATCCTGTAAATGAGATCAACTGTAAGCAAAATAAAACTTATGTTTCTCCGGGGATGACAAGATTTAACCCTTACCTTTCTTGGAATAAGACCAACTTTAAACCTATGTATTCATTTAGCTATGTTGGTTTTTCATAATTGCTACTCACTAGTCCAATAAGAAACATGTAACTCATTGTTTATACATTTAAGAAATTGAATTGCTTTTTATACACCTTAAAGTTAGTATTTGACTTCTTTTCCATCAATGCCTCAACTGTATAATTGATGGGTATCCCAGATTTTTAGCAATTATAGTATACAATCTTTTCTCTTCCTACACCCAAACTTTAGCATAAACATTCCGAGCAATAAATTTCAAAAAATAATATTTCTACTATTTAAGATAATAATTGCTCCAGATATTATTTCAGCCATTTGCCTATAACTCATCATATATTATTTCTTCTCACTCCAGATAATGTTCTAACATGATGGTCTATCCAGGGTTCCCTCATTCCTATTGTTTTGAAGTTTTTTCTCCATATTGTATTGTAAAGAATAGCTTTAAACCTCCCCACGCCTTAAGTGAATATAAAATCAAGGCAGAAGTTATATATGAAATATCTTCCTGCAACAAGGTTCTTTTGTTACATTTTTGCATTTCGCATGGCATCACAATTTAACTGTTTGCAAAACATAAATTTTAAAATTGCTAAAGCAATGACCTGACATGTCCATAAAATTGCCTATTTAAAGAAATTTATATGTTGAGTTAATTTTATTTCTGAAAATGTTTTTTGAAATCCATAAGAAAGAATAGAAAATGAGGGAGCCAATGAGAGATTTTAACCACACATGCTAAGGCTAAAATCTAAATCAATTACTAGAAAGGACTAAATTTCTAAGGTTATTTGCCCATTACCAATAAAACCAACAGCACCTCCATTATTCATTTACATTCTCTGCACTTCAGAATATTTTCTTTTGGTTCCGATGTATCATTAGCTTATTAGCACCAAATAAAACAAACATTTAGAGAAAAGCTTGCAATAGTAAAAATATTGAATTTAAGAACTTGGTTCTATCCGTTATTACATTCACTTGCTAAAACTTACATTTTCAAAAGCAGCAGATATGCTTACATTTTGAATTATTCATGATATAAGTTTTAATTGATATAGAAATGCAGATTCAAAACTGAAGAAAGGCATGTTCTCATACACCAGCTTAAAAAAGGCTGTTATCATGTTCAACTCTCATTAGATGATCTTTCATACTAAATAGAGCTGGTCTTGCAATCTGTCACTTTTCTGGATTCAGTGAAAAAAGAATGCACTTTATGAAATGTGGTAAAGGATTTCTTAATCACATCCAACACATAAATACCTAGCTGCAGTGCTTTTCACAAAGCACAGATAGGGATAACTCATAAAATATTTTCCCTAATAAAGCATTCAGCCCAAATAACAGAGTGGGGAAAAAGCCCATTAGCATTCAAACAAAGCTTTTACCATGGTTTCATCATCACCACAATGTAAATTTGCAGTGGTACTGTTTGAAATTTATTTTTTTATCTTTTTATTTAATTGGCGCATTCCTTACCTGTGAAAACGTCAAATATACCTTCTACCCCATCTCATTAATATCTAAACATCCCAACTTGCAAATTTATTTCTTTCTTGAGGTCAGCTGAATCTAAAAATTGAAGTCCAAAGACCACCCAATCCAAATTTCTAATGCTTATTTTAAATTGAATTTCAAGGATTGTGTTCTTTGATGACTTTTCCAAGTAAAACTATTAAAATGTAATGGGTTAGGCAATTTCCTAATCAAAGAAACGATTTCGTACCATATTTGAAACGTAGTCCATGATTCAAAATGTAAAGTTTAACTGCTTCTTTTTTCTATACCTTTCGAAAAGTATGTTTACACATATTACTGAATTTCAAATTAAGTAAAAGCAATTTTTCATCTTTTTACATTTTTATTGTGAAATTTTTAGAGCTTAATTTGCTTCCCTTTTACAAAGGCTCCCTTTGGTTGACACGCCTCCAAAGCATTAGATATATCTGATGGATGAAAAAGAGCAAGCAGACAAATCTGTCCAGATACTTGACCAAGAACACAGTCACAAGCTGCAATGCATCTTCCTGAAAGATAGAAAAAGAAAGATTGAATGGCCTCACGAAAGAAAATCATCACAGAGAGGTTTTGAAAGGCAAATATTAACAGAAGAAATCACATTTTTTTATCCAAGTTGGCTATGTAACCTGGATTGTTTAATTTTAAAATATCATTATTCCCAATTTTTTCGAATGGGTTTCCATTGAATAGCAGGTGCGGAGACTAACTTACGTACCTAATGGTCATGTACGTCCACTTACCTCCTCCTCAGTTGAGGACATGCCTGACAATATTTGGTCAGCCAATTCACTATCATTGCTGATGTTAGTCCTCAAAAAGGACAAATTATTTCTCTCCTGGTCCATCCATTGATTTGCTTCACCCAAAATAATGAATAAAAAAACCAAGCATATTTTCACTTGAAGAAGCAGCATGTCTGGAAGCTTTGAAAATAATTGTTAGGTTAACAGCCTAGGGAAAAAAGGGAATATCATCTATTAGAAGTTGGCAAACAGAAATAACCTAATATATTTATTGCCTAATAATTTCACTAAAGAAACAAAATTACAGATGGTGATTTGTTTGTTCTGTGGTTTTAACACAGAAAATAACATTTCCTGTGTTAGTTTAAAAAACACAGCATCGAAAAATAAATGTTATCATTAGTCACGCAAGATATTTTTTTATAACCACAGCGATAAATTGACGCCAAAAAGAATTACAGGCGAATCCAAAACAAGTTTGCACTATACCGTGGAAGCACCCTAATCCATTGAGTTTGCTTTTAAAAATGGAAAAATACGACTTTACTTCTCAGCGGTTATATTTGAAAAACCGCCCGTTATCACAAGAACCCGTCTTAATACCGATACCATTAATTTGATAATTCTGCAGTAATATCAAACAATAAAATTTTGCACGTGGCATTGCATTTTGGGATGGAAGGGTGCCGCACCTACTCAATGTGGATTAGCATGGCATTCAGACGAAATGTGGCAACCACTGCCCACGTAGCAGTAGTTTTTAGGGGGGGCGACCGACAACTGAGGTCATTTGCGCCATAGGGGATGGACAGGAAAGGATGAAGAGAAACTCGGCGTCGGCATTATCCTACTCTTTACGAAAGGCGCCAAGGGGTCCGCAGTTTAATGTCCCATCCGACGGACGGCGTACTCACTCAAAGTGCCCACCACAAAGCACCTGAAGTAGGGATGGAGATAGCTCTGAAAAATATTCTACTCCGCCTGGATTTGAACCCGCGCCCTCTAGGTGGGAAGCCAATTCGTTAGCCCCCGCACCATCTCGATCCCCCACTCCCCTCGTGCCACTCAGAAAACCCAGAAATGATTTCGCGCGTCGAGTTATGACGTGGAAAGAAAAGAAATCACCACTGTTAGCCAAAACCGAAATGAACTGCCACGTCTTATATGGTACTGTTTTAGCGCCACGAAGATACGTAGTACTGCCCAGCAGGAGCATAGCCATGGCGTTGGTTTTTACGTGCGCCAACTGTCTTCTCTTGAACGACAATCCTTACATTGGTATATATAGTGAGAAATAGTTTCCTAAACCTCTTTTGGTATTTTACGCTAACATTGTAAGATTCTGACTAGGCTTTCAGGGGAAAATTGTTTTTCCTTCAGGCGTTACACCTCTAATCGAGATATTGAAATTGACAGTTTTGAACATAAAATGCTTCACAAGTTACACTTTTTCTTAAGAAAGTTCTTGCGCCCAGAAAAGAATTCGTTTATCAATAAATTTCTTACAAACGTGCATGAAAACATTACAGCATATGCATGCAGGTCATATGTATTTAGGCACGCCAAACTGACAACGTAAGATCAGAAAACGCGCGAAAATCTATATAATTCAGGTATATTGGCATCGCGCCAAACTTGACTGAAATTTCGGCAGTCATAACATGCTGAGGATTCCCATGATCCCTCCGCGTATGAAAGCAGCATTTGATACATATAGTAGTAGCGCTTAATTTAAGGGATAATCTTCCTACCTTAACGTTCCAAGGTTTGTAAACAATGGATACAGAGCGGTAAAAGATTAAAGTATGAAGAATAGTTTTTCCGCCCGTTCGCTATAAATGCGACAAAATAATATTGGATATTACACATGCCTCAATGGACACCCTCCATTTGCTTCTATTATTATTATGAACCATTTGAACATAAGGATAAATATAATTTAAACGATCATATACCCAACCGTATACTTCATGTTACATGAATATAACCGATCACTCATCAAAAAAGTAATGCTAATATATCATTATGTTAAATGGGCAAACGAAAGTAATACTCTTCGAAAAGCACAATGCTTGACATTCCAATGCTCATCAAGTACAAAAGAAGTCAAAGGTTTCAAAAATCTGACCTTACCTAACACTCCACAGTGAATGAGTTTTTCCTAAGACTACTCCGGGCGATTATCCCGTTTGTAAATATTATGTATCGAACTTGTTGACAATCGATTTCTTTGGCCGTATATCGGATAGGCGTGATTTTTAATTTCCCCTTACTCCACGGTCGATATGCCCTAATTCTCAAAAATGTTCTGTTTTTATGCTTAAAGACTTTTCATGAATAATTCGAACGGAAAAAGTCAGGCATATAATTACTATTCAGTTATTTGCAAGCATTTATTCCAGTTCTCAACCTAGGCTACCCGTTTGCCAAAAATGAGTGAGGGGCAAAAACAAGTCTTTTTCAAAATTTCTCTAAACAGTAAGAGTAGGAAAATATTTCCCGAAGTTGGGCATTAAAATCCGCATACCGGGCAAAGCAAAGCTTTTCCAAGCAGAAATTAACGATGAAATAGATTAAATTGACGATGCACTCTTCTATTTATCATGATACAAGAAATGGCTGGTTTAATTTGTGATTTAGTTATTGATCAAACGTAATGGTCCCATGAAATTATCAAACCATACACTGGCCTTAGCCTTTAGTGCATATCGAAAAAACTCTTTTTAGCACATATTTTTTTCATGAAAGATTATCATCCATCACTGGAATCAAGAAATCCCCTAATTTAAAAACTATAGAAATGGCCTGGTTTCTGTAGGCTTACTGGGCTATGACAAACAGCATACACCAATCTTAAGTGTCCAAAAGGTTTAGTCAAAGTTATCGTAGTGTTTTATCCCCCTATGACATAAAACTTTTTATTGCCTCAACTTGCATGAGTATACTACTTTGAAGCATATCCATATTCCTATTTCTTATTCATTGTAAAGTGATAAATTTAAATTATTTTATCTTTAGCAAACTTGATCCATGACAATTTATTTTATAAAACAACTCTCAAGGGAAATAACTTTCAAAAATAATTATATCACTAGGGTTCCTTTGGATAGAACATTAGTAAGAAATTGGCAGCAAATTATTAAATAGTTTACCATATCAATTCATCAGAGCAGAAGATACCAAATCAAAATTGATTCCTTAGTAGAATGGCTCATTTAATAATGTTCCCAAGAGCGATACATATTTACTTTAAATGGTAAGAATGTGACAAAAGAACATAAAAGCTATAGTTACAACAAATATTGGGAAAAATGTGTATCTCAAGGTAAAAACTGAAGGATACTTGGCCCCTGTTTTTAGCATCATTCAGATTTCAAGATGATACATTCAAGAATTTTATTGGTATTTTTGTTTACCCTTAAGTTTAACCATTTTAATTTAGGGTAATCCAGAGATTTACTAAAATCTTCTAAATGGCATAGCATTCTTAATTTCAATATATATTCCTCCTCCATTCATAAGCCAATTGCATATCTGCCCAATCCTTGTATATCTTACTTTCTTCCCCGTTTGGCGTTTAATTAATATTTTATATACCAATATTTTGAAACCCTTAAGAGCCGCAGAAGAACATCCAAGTTATCAGATGAAAGCCAGCCTTTCAACATTATGCACCTTCCTCACCATTTCCTATTTCCCATCCTTCTCGAAGTCTAAATTACAAAATGCTCCAATTTCAGCTTATAACTCAGCTTTAATGACCTAATTTTGGTGTCATTTATGATCATTATAAATATGGCAGGTTTTAAAAGCAACATTTTAATGTTCTGAAATTTCTTTCTTATTATAAATTACCTTCAACTTATTATATTACATTTGGTTTCCTTATGACCTTATTACATTACATTATGAAAGTTTATTCAACCTTGTGTTGGAGGTGTTTTCCCTTCGGTATGTTGTAGAGGGCCACTTTTTGGCCAAAACACGCATGTTCGATGCATCTCCTAGTTGCTCTTTACCTGTGTCCAGATTCTCCCAGAAGTTGGGCCCTTTTGAGTGTGTGAGTGTGTGTTTCTTGAGTGCTTGTGTGTGTGATTGGTCTGTACCAGACACAAAGGGTGTGCTTGGGAATTTCCTGGAATCTGTTATGGAGTCTACTCTACAGCCTAGTGAAGGATTCCATCTTTACCTGAAATTCTTTAGTGGGGTCTCACAGCCTCGTGAAGGATTACAGTGAGGATAGTGTGAGTGTGGCTGTGTTATGGTCCCTGACACAGATCAATTTCCCGTAAAGCCCCACAGAAACTATTCTGGTCGAGAGGTTGTGGTTGGTCCCTGAGGTTATTCCCGTTAAACAAACACAACAATTACTCTGACAAGAGATTTTCAACTAATTTTTACTGCCATTGGGGTTTTCTTCCACATTCATATTATTTCTTGGTCATTTGGATAGAATTCACCTCCATCTTCATTAGAAAAATAGAAATAATGACTGATGGAATAGGAGAGATGAGGGGAGAAAGAGAAAGGGAAGGGGGCCAGGGAAAGGGGAGAACAGAGGCGGAGGGGCAAGATGAATGGTTGGGTGATAGGAAAGGGAGATGCGAGGCTATAAGGAAGGGAAGATAGAGAAGGAGTGAGAGAGAGGAGCTGGAATTGACACAAACTTGGAAAGGAAAACAATCTGCCCACCGCAAAAGTTGCAACATCCGAGACCAAAGAATCAAATTACAAAGTCATAATCAAGACTCTGCACGTCAAAACAAAGGCCACGCAAACCAAAACTCATGTATAAGAACAAGGTCTTCACCTCTCCGATATGCATCACTTCCACAAGGTGACAATTTGGACCATTCTAATCAGTGAATGAAATTAAGGCCCAGATGCTGATAGGCCTATCCTTTACTCTTAAAAAATTGCCTTTTTTGATCAAAACACGTTCAAGATTCATAGAATGGTTAAAAAGCTCTCATTTTCCCAAACTATGTACTATCTTACTTACCCATTTTTTTCCTTGAATGTCAAAACTTATTAAGTCATTTTCATTAATTTATTTTGATTTTCCCTCATTCCAAATCTATTAAACAGATGTTTAACCTTTTTCATTAATCTTGGGTGTTAATTGACTAAATATGAATCTCTTTTTCTTATTATTTATGTGCTTTTATCAACTAATTCTTCTATGGTGAACAAATGCAAGATATATATTTGCCTTAAATGAAACGTATGACAATTTTAAGGCTGTCTCTAAAGCAATTCCCTGATTTTACATGCTCCATCACTCAATCCTCTTTTTGTCTTTGGCACAATTTAAAAAAAATGAGAAAATTTCAATATTGATTGTGAAAAATGACTTCTATCCATGATTTAATTTCACAAGAAAATATTCTTCTTTGAAAAGCAGGGAGTTTAGCAAAAGTGAATTGCTTTGGATTTTACATAAAAATAAGTCTTAAATATTTATTAATGCAGGCTTAAAACTTAGGAAAGGAATGTTCCTATACATCAGCATAGAAAAATATATCCAACAATGACCCAGAGTCATTTTGTGCTCCTAATTAACTCTCATATGAAACAGAACTTGTCCAGCAAACTGTCACTTGACTGCAAGCAGTGAAAAAAAATAATGCATTTTTTAAAATATATGAAACAATCCCATCAATCATATATAATGCCATGCTACTCATTTGGTTCTTAGCCAAAGATCTCACCATAAAGCATGGATATGAGATAAAAACCACATTACTTTCTCTCATCAAGGATTCAGTCAGACAATTAAGAGAGAGGAAACAGCAGAGCACTGTGAACTTCAAGGTTCAAACCGAATGATACTTGGAACTAATACAAGCATGTTTAAATTTAAAGATGATACATTTAGGAAGCTTAGCAATGTTTTTGTATATCCTTGAGTTTCACCATTTATATGATTTGCTATCATATCTTTGGTCTCCTTATTATTTGTAACAGCAGCATCCTAGACTTACTGATAGACATTACCTTTCTGATATAGTTTCCTTCTTGTCAACCTGACCTTTCTTATCTTTCTAATATTCTTCATTAAAAAACTTCCAAAGGGAAGCCTATTAATCTGCTTCATGACTCACTTTCTGCTGCATTCAAGGCCATTAAATTGATATAACAGGTTTTAAAAGGACCTTCTTTGCCTTCTTGAATTATTTCCCTGTCATTAGTTTCATATGTTTTTGCATATTGCAAATGCTTTCCTTAGCAACCAATTGCTTTCATTATTTTTAATCAAAAAGCACTTGAGATGCATAGAGTATTCAACCGGCTTTAGTTCTTTTGCTAATTTTGAAAGTATGATTGAACCGTTTTCTGCCTTAAATATCACAGCCCTTATTTTTTTATTTTTCTTAATTCTTAGTCAACTCAACGGAATTTGTACATAATTCAGCATTGCTTGCAACCACCTGACCATCAGAGATACCTATTGCTTGGCCTCAAGCAGTAATGAATAATTTAATGAAATCTCTACAGGCTAGTTGTTTCTTTTCCCAGTTTTTTCCTTATGGAACAATCTCTTACACAACACATGAATGGGCTAAAATATTCCAGTGACAATTGAAAACGTATAGGTCTCCCTGAGAATGCCCAACCTTATATATCATTCTCTTAGACTCATTAAGAGGTTGTGGAGTAGCTACTTCCCTTAACATGTATTAATATGAAGTTAACATATTTTCGATTTTGCCACATCCAATCAAGGTATTTTTCTATTGAAATCCATCAAAGAGTAATCATTTCCTGATTTTATTCATTCCTTAAATTTATTGATGCCATAATGATCTTGGAATGGCACGTTCTTACAGACTTCTTGAACCTTATTTATAATTTATTAAGGAGTTATATGCCCCCCTGGCATTCATATTTTGGCATCCTGTAAATGAGATCAACTGTAAGCAAAATAAAACTTATGTTTCTCCGGGGATGACAAGATTTAACCCTTACCTTTCTTGGAATAAGACCAACTTTAAACCTATGTATTCATTTAGCTATGTTGGTTTTTCATAATTGCTACTCACTAGTCCAATAAGAAACATGTAACTCATTGTTTATACATTTAAGAAATTGAATTGCTTTTTATACACCTTAAAGTTAGTATTTGACTTCTTTTCCATCAATGCCTCAACTGTATAATTGATGGGTATCCCAGATTTTTAGCAATTATAGTATACAATCTTTTCTCTTCCTACACCCAAACTTTAGCATAAACATTCCGAGCAATAAATTTCAAAAAATAATATTTCTACTATTTAAGATAATAATTGCTCCAGATATTATTTCAGCCATTTGCCTATAACTCATCATATATTATTTCTTCTCACTCCAGATAATGTTCTAACATGATGGTCTATTCAGGGTTCCCTCATTCCTATTGTTTTGAAGTTTTTTCTCCATATTGTATTGTAAAGAATAGCTTTAAACCTCCCCACGCCTTAAGTGAATATAAAATCAAGGCAGAAGTTATATATGAAATATCTTCCTGCAACAAGGTTCTTTTGTTACATTTTTGCATTTCGCATGGCATCACAATTTAACTGTTTGCAAAACATAAATTTTAAAATTGCTAAAGCAATGACCTGACATGTCCATAAAATGGCCTATTTAAAGAAATTTATATGTTGAGTTAATTTTATTTCTGAAAATGTTTTTTGAAATCCATAAGAAAGAATAGAAAATGAGGGAGCCAATGAGAGATTTTAACCATACATGCTAAGGCTAAAATCTAAATCAATTACTAGAAAGGACCAAATCTCTAAGGTTGATTTGCCCATTACCAATAAAACCCACAGCACCTCCATTATTTCATTTACATTCCCTGCACTTCATAATATTTTCTTTTGGTTCCGATGTATCATTAGCTTATTAGCACCAAATAAAACAAACATTTAGAGAAAAGCTTGCAATAGTAAAAATATTGAATTTAAGAACTTGGTTCTATCCGTTATTACATTCACTTGCTAAAACTTACATTTTCAAAAGCAGCAGATATGCTTACATTTTGAATTATTCATGATATAAGTTTTAATTGATATAGAAATGCAGATTCAAAACTGAAGAAAGGCATGTTCTCATACACCAGCTTAAAAAAGGCTGTTATCATGTTCAACTCTCATTAGATGATCTTTCATACTAAATAGAGCTGGTCTTGCAATCTGTCACTTTTCTGGATTCAGTGAAAAAAGAATGCACTTTATGAAATGTGGTAAAGGATTTCTTAATCACATCCAACACATAAATACCTAGCTGCAGTGCTTTTCACAAAGCACAGATAGGGATAACTCATAAAATATTTTCCCTAATAAAGCATTCAGCCCAAATAACAGAGTGGGGAAAAAGCCCATTAGCATTCAAACAAAGCTTTTACCATGGTTTCATCATCACCACAATGTAAATTTGCAGTGGTACTGTTTGAAATTTATTTTTTTATCTTTTTATTTAATTGGCGCATTCCTTACCTGTGAAAACGTCAAATATACCTTCTACCCCATCTCATTAATATCTAAACATCCCAACTTGCAAATTTATTTCTTTCTTGAGGTCAGCTGAATCTAAAAATTGAAGTCCAAAGACCACCCAATCCAAATTTCTAATGCTTATTTTAAATTGAATTTCAAGGATTGTGTTCTTTGATGACTTTTCCAAGTAAAACTATTAAAATGTAATGGGTTAGGCAATTTCCTAATCAAAGAAACGATTTCGTACCATATTTGAAACGTAGTCCATGATTCAAAATGTAAAGTTTAACTGCTTCTTTTTTCTATACCTTTCGAAAAGTATGTTTACACATATTACTGAATTTCAAATTAAGTAAAAGCAATTTTTCATCTTTTTACATTTTTATTGTGAAATTTTTAGAGCTTAATTTGCTTCCCTTTTACAAAGGCTCCCTTTGGTTGACACGCCTCCAAAGCATTTGCTATATCTGATGGATGATAAAGAGCAAGCCGACAAATCTGTCCAGATACTCGACCAAGAACACAGTCACAAGCTGCAATGCATCTTCCTGAAAGATGGATAAAGAAAGATTGAATGGCCTCACGAAAGAAAATCATCACAGAGAGGTTTTGAAAGGCAAATATTAACAGAAGAAATCACATTTTTTTATCCAAGTTGGCTATGTAACCTGGATTGTTTAATTTTAAAATATCATTATTCCCAATTTTTTCGAATGGGTTTCCATTGAATAGCAGGTGCGGAGACTAACTTACGTAATGGTCATGTCCGTCCACTTACCTCCTCCTCAGTTGAGGACATGCCTGACAAAATTTGGTCAGCCAATTCACCATCATTGCTGATGTTAGTCCTCAAAAAGGACAAATTATTTCTCTCCTGGTCCATCCATTGATTTGCTTCACCCAAATTAATGAATAAGAAAAACCAGCTCATATTTGCTTGAGGGATCAGCATGTCTGGAAGCTTTGAAAATAAAATTGTTAGGTTAAGATTCTAGGGAAAAAGGAAATATCATCTATTAGAAGTGGGCAAATAGAAATAACCTAATATATTTATTGCCTAATAATTTCACTAAAGAAACAAAATTACAGATGCATAACATTTCCTGTGTTAGTTTAAAAAACACAGCATCGAAAAATAAATGTTATCATTAGTCACGCAAGATATTTTTTTATAACCACAGCGATAAATTGACGCCAAAAAGAATTACAGGCGAATCCAAAACAAGTTTGCACTATACCGTGGAAGCACCCTAATCCATTGAGTGTGCTTTTAAAAATGGAAAAATACGACTTTACTTCTCAGCGGTTATATTTGAAAAACCGCCCGTTATCACAAGAACCCGTCTTAATACCGATACCATTAATTTGATAATTCTGCAGTAATATCAAACAATAAAATTTTGCACGTGGCATTGCATTTTGGGATGGAAGGGTGCCGCACCTACTCAATGTGGATTAGCATGGCATTCAGACGAAATGTGGCAACCACTGCCCACGTAGCAGTAGTTTTTAGGGGGGGCGACCGACAACTGAGGTCATTTGCGCCATAGGGGATGGACAGGAAAGGATGAAGAGAAACTCGGCGTCGGCATTATCCTACTCTTTACGAAAGGCGCCAAGGGGTCCACAGTTTAATGTCCCATCCGACGGACGGCGTACTCACTCAAAGTGCCCATCACAAAGCACCTGAAGTAGGGATGGAGGTAGCTCTGAAAAATATTCTACTCCGCCTGGATTTGAACCCGCGCCCTCTAGGTGGGAAGCCAATTCGTTAGCCCCCGCACCATCTCGATCCCCCACTCCCCTCGTGCCACTCAGAAAACCCAGAAATGATTTCGCGCGTCGAGTTATGACGTGGAAAGAAAAGAAATCACCACTGTTAGCCAAAACCGAAATGAACTGCCACGTCTTATATGGTACTGTTTTAGCGCCACGAAGATACGTAGTACTGCCCAGCAGGAGCATAGCCATGGCGTTGGTTTTTACGTGCGCCAACTGTCTTCTCTTGAACGACAATCCTTACATTGGTATATATAGTGAGAAATAGTTTCCTAAACCTCTTTTGGTATTTTACGCTAACATTGTAAGATTCTGACTAGGCTTTCAGGGGAAAATTGTTTTTCCTTCAGGCGTTACACCTCTAATCGAGATATTGAAATTGACAGTTTTGAACATAAAATGCTTCACAAGTTACACTTTTTCTTAAGAAAGTTCTTGCGCCCAGAAAAGAATTCGTTTATCAATAAATTTCTTACAAACGTGCATGAAAACATTACAGCATATGCATGCAGGTCATATGTATTTAGGCACGCCAAACTGACAACGTAAGATCAGAAAACGCGCGAAAATCTATATAATTCAGGTATATTGGCATCGCGCCAAACTTGACTGAAATTTCGGCAGTCATAACATGCTGAGGATTCCCATGATCCCTCCGCGTATGAAAGCAGCATTTGATACATATAGTAGTAGCGCTTAATTTAAGGGATAATCTTCCTACCTTAACGTTCCAAGGTTTGTAAACAATGGATACAGAGCGGTAAAAGATTAAAGTATGAAGAATAGTTTTTCCGCCCGTTCGCTATAAATGCGACAAAATAATATTGGATATTACACATGCCTCAATGGACACCCTCCATTTGCTTCTATTATTATTATGAACCATTTGAACATAAGGATAAATATAATTTAAACGATCATATACCCAACCGTATACTTCATGTTACATGAATATAACCGATCACTCATCAAAAAAGTAATGCTAATATATCATTATGTTAAATGGGCAAACGAAAGTAATACTCTTCGAAAAGCACGATGCTTGACATTCCAATGCTCATCAAGTACAAAAGAAGTCAAAGGTTTCAAAAATCTGACCTTACCTAACACTCCACAGTGAATGAGTTTTTCCTAAGACTACTCCGGGCGATTATCCCGTTTGTAAATATTATGTATCGAACTTGTTGACAATCGATTTCTTTGGCCGTATATCGGATAGGCGTGATTTTTAATTTCCCCTTACTCCACGGTCGATATGCCCTAATTCTCAAAAATGTTCTGTTTTTATGCTTAAAGACTTTTCATGAATAAGTCGAACGGAAAAAGTCAGGCATATAATTACTATTCAGTTATTTGCAAGCATTTATTCCAGTTCTCAACCTAGGCTATCCGTTTACCAAAAATGAGTGAGGGGCAAAAACAAGTCTTTTTCAAAATTTCTCTGAACAGTAAGAGTGGGAAAATATTTCCCGAAGTTGGGCATTAAAATCCGCATACCGGGCAAAGCAAAGCTTTTCCAAGCAGAAATTAACGATGAAATAGATTAAATTGACGATGCACTCTTCTATTTATCATGATACAAGAAATGGCTGGTTTAATTTGTGATTTAGTTATTGATCAAACGCAATGGTCCCATGAAATTATCAAACCATACACTGGCCTTAGCCTTTAGTGCATATCGAAAAAACTCTTTTTAGCACATATTTTTTTCATGAAAGATTATCATCCATCACTGGAATCAAGAAATCCCCTAATTTAAAAACTATAGAAATGGTCTGGTGTCTGTAGGCTTACTGGGCTATGACAAACAGCATACACCAATCTTAAGTGTCCAAAAGGTTTAGTCAAAGTTATCGTAGTGTTTTATCCCCCCATGACATAAAACTTTTTATTGCCTCAACTTGAATGAGTATACTACTTTGAAGCATATCCATATTCCTATTTCTTATTCATTGTAAAGTGATAAATTTAAATTATTTTATCTTTAGCAAACTTGATCCCTGACAATTTATTTTATAAAACAACTCTCAAGGGAAATAACTTTCAAAAATAATTATATCACTGGGTTTCATTTGGATAGAACATTAGTAAGAAATTGGCAGCAAATTATTAAATAGTTTACCACATCAATTCATGAGACCAGAAGATACCAAAGGAAAATTGATTCCTTAGTAGAATGGCTCATTTAATAATGTTCCCAAGAGCGATACATATTTACTTTAAATGGTAAGAATGTGACAAAAGAACATACAAGCTATAGTTACAATAAATATTGGGAAAAATGTGTATCTCAAGGTAAAAACTGAAGGATACTTGGCCCCTGTTTTTAGCATCATTCAGATTTCAAGATGATACATTCAAGAATTTTATTGGTATTTTTGTTTACCCTTAAGTTTAACCATTTTAATTTAGGGTAATCCAGAGATTTACTAAAATCTTCTAAATGGCATAGCATTCTTAATCTCAATATATATTCCTCCTCCATTCATAAGCCAATTGCATATCTGCCCAATCCTTGTATATCTTACTTTCTTCCCCGTTTGGCGTTTAATTAATATTTTATATACCAATATTTTGAAACCCTTAAGAGCCGCAGAAGAACATCCAAGTTATCAGAGGAAAGCCAGCCTTTCAACATTATGCACCTTCCTCACCATTTCCTATTTCCCATCCTTCTCGAAGTCTAAATTACAAAATGCTCCAATTTCAGCTTATAACTCAGCTTTAATGACCTAATTTTGGTGTCATTTATGATCATTATAAATATGGCAGGTTTTAAAAGCAACATATTAATGTTCTGAAATTACTTTCTTATTATAAATTACCTTCAACTTATTATATTACATTTGGTTTCCTTATGACCTTATTACATTACATTATGAAAGTTTATTCAACCTTGTGTTGGAGGTGTTTTCCCTTCGGTATGTTGTAGAGGGCCACTTTTTGGCCAAAACACGCGTGTTCGATGCATCTCCTAGTTGCTCTTTACCTGTGTCCAGATTCTCCCAGAAGTTGGGCCCTTTTGAGTGTGTGAGTGTGTGTTTCTTGAGTGCTTGTGTGTGTGATTGGTCTGTACCAGACACAAAGGGTGTGCTTGGGAATTTCCTGGAATCTGTTATGGAGTCTACTCTACAGCCTAGTGAAGGATTCCATCTTTACCTGAAATTCTTTAGTGGGGTCTCACAGCCTCGTGAAGGATTACAGTGAGGATAGTGTGAGTGTGGCTGTGTTATGGTCCCTGACACAGATCAATTTCCCGTAAAGCCCCACAGAAACTATTCTGGTCGAGAGGTTGTGGTTGGTCCCTGAGGTTATTCCCGTTAAACAAACACAACAATTACTCTGACAAGAGATTTTCAACTAATTTTTACTGCCATTGGGGTTTTCTTCCACATTCATATTATTTCTTGGTCATTTGGATAGAATTCACCTCCATCTTCATTAGAAAAATAGAAATAATGACTGATGGAATAGGAGAGATGAGGGGAGAAAGAGAAAGGGAAGGGGGCCAGGGAAAGGGGAGAACAGAGGCGGAGGGGCAAGATGAATGGTTGGGTGATAGGAAAGGGAGATGCGAGGCTATAAGGAAGGGAAGATAGAGAAGGAGTGAGAGAGAGGAGCTGGAATTGACACAAACTTGGAAAGGAAAACAATCTGCCCACCGCAAAAGTTGCAACATCCGAGACCAAAGAATCAAATTACAAAGTCATAATCAAGACTCTGCACGTCAAAACAAAGGCCACGCAAACCAAAACTCATGTATAAGAACAAGGTCTTCACCTCTCCGATATGCATCACTTCCACAAGGTGACAATTTGGACCATTCTAATCAGTGAATGAAATTAAGGCCCAGATGCTGATAGGCCTATCCTTTACTCTTAAAAAATTGCCTTTTTTGATCAAAACACGTTCAAGATTCATAGAATGGTTAAAAAGCTCTCATTTTCCCAAACTATGTACTATCTTACTTACCCATTTTTTTCCTTGAATGTCAAAACTTATTAAGTCATTTTCATTAATTTATTTTGATTTTCCCTCATTCCAAATCTATTAAACAGATGTTTAACCTTTTTCATTAATCTTGGGTGTTAATTGACTAAATATGAATCTCTTTTTCTTATTATTTATGTGCTTTTATCAACTAATTCTTCTATGGTGAACAAATGCAAGATATATATTTGCCTTAAATGAAACGTATGACAATTTTAAGGCTGTCTCTAAAGCAATTCCCTGATTTTACATGCTCCATCACTCAATCCTCTTTTTGTCTTTGGCACAATTTAAAAAAAATGAGAAAATTTCAATATTGATTGTGAAAAATGACTTCTATCCATGATTTAATTTCACAAGAAAATATTCTTCTTTGAAAAGCAGGGAGTTTAGCAAAAGTGAATTGCTTTGGATTTTACATAAAAATAAGTCTTAAATATTTATTAATGCAGGCTTAAAACTTAGGAAAGGAATGTTCCTATACATCAGCATAGAAAAATATATCCAACAATGACCCAGAGTCATTTTGTGCTCCTAATTAACTCTCATATGAAACAGAACTTGTCCAGCAAACTGTCACTTGACTGCAAGCAGTGAAAAAAAATAATGCATTTTTTAAAATATATGAAACAATCCCATCAATCATATATAATGCCATGCTACTCATTTGGTTCTTAGCCAAAGATCTCACCATAAAGCATGGATATGAGATAAAAACCACATTACTTTCTCTCATCAAGGATTCAGTCAGACAATTAAGAGAGAGGAAACAGCAGAGCACTGTGAACTTCAAGGTTCAAACCGAATGATACTTGGAACTAATACAAGCATGTTTAAATTTAAAGATGATACATTTAGGAAGCTTAGCAATGTTTTTGTATATCCTTGAGTTTCACCATTTATATGATTTGCTATCATATCTTTGGTCTCCTTATTATTTGTAACAGCAGCATCCTAGACTTACTGATAGACATTACCTTTCTGATATAGTTTCCTTCTTGTCAACCTGACCTTTCTTATCTTTCTAATATTCTTCATTAAAAAACTTCCAAAGGGAAGCCTATTAATCTGCTTCATGACTCACTTTCTGCTGCATTCAAGGCCATTAAATTGATATAACAGGTTTTAAAAGGACCTTCTTTGCCTTCTTGAATTATTTCCCTGTCATTAGTTTCATATGTTTTTGCATATTGCAAATGCTTTCCTTAGCAACCAATTGCTTTCATTATTTTTAATCAAAAAGCACTTGAGATGCATAGAGTATTCAACCGGCTTTAGTTCTTTTGCTAATTTTGAAAGTATGATTGAACCGTTTTCTGCCTTAAATATCACAGCCCTTATTTTTTTATTTTTCTTAATTCTTAGTCAACTCAACGGAATTTGTACATAATTCAGCATTGCTTGCAACCACCTGACCATCAGAGATACCTATTGCTTGGCCTCAAGCAGTAATGAATAATTTAATGAAATCTCTACAGGCTAGTTGTTTCTTTTCCCAGTTTTTTCCTTATGGAACAATCTCTTACACAACACATGAATGGGCTAAAATATTCCAGTGACAATTGAAAACGTATAGGTCTCCCTGAGAATGCCCAACCTTATATATCATTCTCTTAGACTCATTAAGAGGTTGTGGAGTAGCTACTTCCCTTAACATGTATTAATATGAAGTTAACATATTTTCGATTTTGCCACATCCAATCAAGGTATTTTTCTATTGAAATCCATCAAAGAGTAATCATTTCCTGATTTTATTCATTCCTTAAATTTATTGATGCCATAATGATCTTGGAATGGCACGTTCTTACAGACTTCTTGAACCTTATTTATAATTTATTAAGGAGTTATATGCCCCCCTGGCATTCATATTTTGGCATCCTGTAAATGAGATCAACTGTAAGCAAAATAAAACTTATGTTTCTCCGGGGATGACAAGATTTAACCCTTACCTTTCTTGGAATAAGACCAACTTTAAACCTATGTATTCATTTAGCTATGTTGGTTTTTCATAATTGCTACTCACTAGTCCAATAAGAAACATGTAACTCATTGTTTATACATTTAAGAAATTGAATTGCTTTTTATACACCTTAAAGTTAGTATTTGACTTCTTTTCCATCAATGCCTCAACTGTATAATTGATGGGTATCCCAGATTTTTAGCAATTATAGTATACAATCTTTTCTCTTCCTACACCCAAACTTTAGCATAAACATTCCGAGCAATAAATTTCAAAAAATAATATTTCTACTATTTAAGATAATAATTGCTCCAGATATTATTTCAGCCATTTGCCTATAACTCATCATATATTATTTCTTCTCACTCCAGATAATGTTCTAACATGATGGTCTATTCAGGGTTCCCTCATTCCTATTGTTTTGAAGTTTTTTCTCCATATTGTATTGTAAAGAATAGCTTTAAACCTCCCCACGCCTTAAGTGAATATAAAATCAAGGCAGAAGTTATATATGAAATATCTTCCTGCAACAAGGTTCTTTTGTTACATTTTTGCATTTCGCATGGCATCACAATTTAACTGTTTGCAAAACATAAATTTTAAAATTGCTAAAGCAATGACCTGACATGTCCATAAAATGGCCTATTTAAAGAAATTTATATGTTGAGTTAATTTTATTTCTGAAAATGTTTTTTGAAATCCATAAGAAAGAATAGAAAATGAGGGAGCCAATGAGAGATTTTAACCATACATGCTAAGGCTAAAATCTAAATCAATTACTAGAAAGGACCAAATCTCTAAGGTTGATTTGCCCATTACCAATAAAACCCACAGCACCTCCATTATTTCATTTACATTCCCTGCACTTCATAATATTTTCTTTTGGTTCCGATGTATCATTAGCTTATTAGCACCAAATAAAACAAACATTTAGAGAAAAGCTTGCAATAGTAAAAATATTGAATTTAAGAACTTGGTTCTATCCGTTATTACATTCACTTGCTAAAACTTACATTTTCAAAAGCAGCAGATATGCTTACATTTTGAATTATTCATGATATAAGTTTTAATTGATATAGAAATGCAGATTCAAAACTGAAGAAAGGCATGTTCTCATACACCAGCTTAAAAAAGGCTGTTATCATGTTCAACTCTCATTAGATGATCTTTCATACTAAATAGAGCTGGTCTTGCAATCTGTCACTTTTCTGGATTCAGTGAAAAAAGAATGCACTTTATGAAATGTGGTAAAGGATTTCTTAATCACATCCAACACATAAATACCTAGCTGCAGTGCTTTTCACAAAGCACAGATAGGGATAACTCATAAAATATTTTCCCTAATAAAGCATTCAGCCCAAATAACAGAGTGGGGAAAAAGCCCATTAGCATTCAAACAAAGCTTTTACCATGGTTTCATCATCACCACAATGTAAATTTGCAGTGGTACTGTTTGAAATTTATTTTTTTATCTTTTTATTTAATTGGCGCATTCCTTACCTGTGAAAACGTCAAATATACCTTCTACCCCATCTCATTAATATCTAAACATCCCAACTTGCAAATTTATTTCTTTCTTGAGGTCAGCTGAATCTAAAAATTGAAGTCCAAAGACCACCCAATCCAAATTTCTAATGCTTATTTTAAATTGAATTTCAAGGATTGTGTTCTTTGATGACTTTTCCAAGTAAAACTATTAAAATGTAATGGGTTAGGCAATTTCCTAATCAAAGAAACGATTTCGTACCATATTTGAAACGTAGTCCATGATTCAAAATGTAAAGTTTAACTGCTTCTTTTTTCTATACCTTTCGAAAAGTATGTTTACACATATTACTGAATTTCAAATTAAGTAAAAGCAATTTTTCATCTTTTTACATTTTTATTGTGAAATTTTTAGAGCTTAATTTGCTTCCCTTTTACAAAGGCTCCCTTTGGTTGACACGCCTCCAAAGCATTTGCTATATCTGATGGATGATAAAGAGCAAGCCGACAAATCTGTCCAGATACTCGACCAAGAACACAGTCACAAGCTGCAATGCATCTTCCTGAAAGATGGATAAAGAAAGATTGAATGGCCTCACGAAAGAAAATCATCACAGAGAGGTTTTGAAAGGCAAATATTAACAGAAGAAATCACATTTTTTTATCCAAGTTGGCTATGTAACCTGGATTGTTTAATTTTAAAATATCATTATTCCCAATTTTTTCGAATGGGTTTCCATTGAATAGCAGGTGCGGAGACTAACTTACGTAATGGTCATGTCCGTCCACTTACCTCCTCCTCAGTTGAGGACATGCCTGACAAAATTTGGTCAGCCAATTCACCATCATTGCTGATGTTAGTCCTCAAAAAGGACAAATTATTTCTCTCCTGGTCCATCCATTGATTTGCTTCACCCAAATTAATGAATAAGAAAAACCAGCTCATATTTGCTTGAGGGAGCAGCATGTCTGGAAGCTTTGAAAATAAAATTGTTAGGTTAAGAGCCTAGGGAAAAAGGAAATATCATCTATTAGAAGTGGGCAAATAGAAATAACCTAATATATTTATTGCCTAATAATTTCACTAAAGAAACAAAATTACAGATGCATAACATTTCCTGTGTTAGTTTAAAAATCACAGCATCGAACGCTAAATGTTATCATTAGTCCCTCAGGATATTTTTGTACAACCACAGCGGTAAATTGACGCCAAAAAGAATTACAGGCGATTCCAAAACAAGTTTGCACTATACCGTGGAAGCACCCTAATCCATTGAGTGTGCTTTTAAAAATGGAAAAATACGACTTTACTTCTCAGCCGTTATATTTGAAAAACCGCCCGTTTTCATAAGAACCGGTCTTAATACCCGATACCATTAATTTGATAATTCTGCAGTAATATCAAACAATAAAATTTTGCACGTGGCATTGCATTTTGGGATGGAAGGGTGCCGCACCTACTCAATGTGGATTAGCATGGCATTCAGACGAAATGTGGCAACCACTGCCCACGTAGCAGTAGTTTTTAGGGGGGGCGACCGACAACTGAGGTCATTTGCGCCATAGGGGATGGACAGGAAAGGATGAAGAGAAACTCGGCGTCGGCATTATCCTACTCTTTACGAAAGGCGCCAAGGGGTCCGCAGTTTAATGTGCCATCCGACGGACGGCGTACTCACTCAAAGTGCCCACCACAAAGCACCTGAAGTAGGGATGGAGATAGCTCTGAAAAATATTCTACTCCGCCTGGATTTGAACCCGCGCCCTCTAGGTGGGAAGCCAATTCGTTAGCCCCCGCACCATCTCGATCCCCCACTCCCCTCGTGCCACTCAGAAAACCCAGAAATGATTTCGCGCGTCGAGTTATGACGTGGAAAGAAAAGAAATCACCACTGTTAGCCAAAACCGAAATGAACTGCCACGTCTTATATGGTACTGTTTTAGCGCCACGAAGATACGTAGTACTGCCCAGCAGGAGCATAGCCATGGCGTTGGTTTTTACGTGCGCCAACTGTCTTCTCTTGAACGACAATCCTTACATTGGTATATATAGTGAGAAATAGTTTCCTAAACCTCTTTTGGTATTTTACGCTAACATTGTAAGATTCTGACTAGGCTTTCAGGGGAAAATTGTTTTTCCTTCAGGCGTTACACCTCTAATCGAGATATTAAAATTGACAGTTTTGAACATAAAATGCTACACAAGTTACACTTTTTCTTAAGAAAGTTCTTGCGCCCAGAAAAGAATTCGTTTATCAATAAATTTCTTACAAACGTGCATGAAAACATTACAGCATATGCATGCAGGTCATATGTATTTAGGCACGCCAAACTGACAACGTAAGATCAGAAAACGCGCGAAAATCTATATAATTCAGGTATATTGGCATCGCGCCAAACTTGACTGAAATTTCGGCAGTCATAACATGCTGAGGATTCCCATGATCCCTCCGCGTATGAAAGCAGCATTTGATACATATAGTAGTAGCGCTTAATTTAAGGGATAATCTTCCTACCTTAACGTTCCAAGGTTTGTAAACAATGGATACAGAGCGGTAAAAGATTAAAGTATGAAGAATAGTTTTTCCGCCCGTTCGCTATAAATGCGACAAAATAATATTGGATATTACACATGCCTCAATGGACACCCTCCATTTGCTTGTATTATTATTATGAACCATTTGAACATAAGGATAAATATAATTTAAACAATCATATACCCAACCGTATACTTCATGTTACATGAATAAAACCGATCACTCATCAAAAAAGTAATGCTAATATATCATTATGTTAAATGGGCAAACGAAAGTAATACTCTTCGAAAAGCACGATGCTTGACATCCCAATGCTCATCAAGTACAAAAGAAGTCAAAGGTTTCAAAAATCTGACCTTACCTAACACTCCACAGTGAATGAGTTTTTCCTAAGACTACTCCGGGCGATTATCCCGTTTGTAAATATTATGTATCGAACTTGTTGACAATCGATTTCTTTAGCCGTATATCGGATAGGCGTGATTTTTAATTTCCCCTTACTCCACGGTCGATATGCCCTAATTCTCAAAAATGTTATATTTTTATGCTAAAAAACTTTTCATGAATAAGTCGAACGGAAAAAGTCAGGCATATAATTACTATTCAGTTATTTGCAAGCATTTATTCCAGTTCTCAACCTAGGCTACCCGTTTGCCAAAAATGAGTGAGGGGCAAAAACAAGTCTTTTTCAAAATTTCTCTAAACAGTAAGAGTAGGAAAATATTTCCCGAAGTTGGGCATTAAAATCCGCATACCGGGCAAAGCAAAGCTTTTCCAAGCAGAAATTAAGGATGAAATAGATTAAATTGACGATGCACTCTTCTATTTATTATGATACAAAAAATGGCTGGTTTAATTTGTGATTTAGTTATTGATCAAACGCAATGGTCCCATGAAATTATCAATCCATACACTGGCCTTAGCCTTTAGTGCATACCGAAAAAACTCTTATTAGCACTTTTTTTTTCATGAAAGATTATCATCCATCAATGGAATCAAGAAATCCACTAATTTAAAAACTATAGAAATGGTCTGGTGTCTGTAGGCTTACTGGGCTATGACAAACAGCATACACCAATCTTAAGTGTCCAAAAGGTTTAGTCAAAGTTATCGTAGTGTTTTATCCCCCTATGACATAAAACTTTTTATTGCCTCAACTTGAATGAGTATACTACTTTGAAGCATATCCATATTCCTATTTCTTATTCATTGTAAAGTGATAAATTTAAATTATTTTATCTTTAGCAAACTTGATCCCTGACAATTTATTTTATAAAACAACTCTCAAGGGAAATAACTTTCAAAAATAATTATATCACTAGGGTTCCTTTGGATAGAACATTAGTAAGAAATTGGCAGCAAATTATTAAATAGTTTACCACATCAATTCATGAGACCAGAAGATACCAAAGGAAATATGATTCCTTAGTAGAATGGCTCATTTAATAATGTTCCCAAGAGCGATACATATTTACTTTAAATGGTAAGAATGTGACAAAAGAACATACATCTACATCTACATCTACATAATACCCCGCAAGCCGCCGCAAGGGCGTGTGGCGGGGGGTGTTAGGTCACCAACCGTAAAAAGGAAAAATACCACATGCAAAAAACAACACGGAAACATACAAGCTATAGTTACAATAAATATTGGGAAAAATGTGTATCTCAAGGTAAAAACTGAAGGATACTTGGCCCCTGTTTTAGCATCATTCAGATTTCAAGATGATACATTCAAGAATTTTATTGGTATTTTTGTTGGTGTTGTTTACCCTTAAGTTTAACCATTTTAATTTAGGGTAATCCAGAGATTTACTAAAATCTTCTAAATGGCATAGCATTCTTAATCTCAATATATATTCCTCCTCCATTCATAAGCCAATTGCATATCTGCCCAATCCTTGTATATCTTACTTTCTTCCCCGTTTGGCGTTTAATTAATATTTTATATACCAATATTTTGAAACCCTTAAGAGCCGCAGAAGAACATCCAAGTTATCAGAGGAAAGCCAGCCTTTCAACATTATGCACCTTCCTCACCATTTCCTATTTCCCATCCTTCTCGAAGTCTAAATTACAAAATGCTCCAATTTCAGCTTATAACTCAGCTTTAATGACCTAATTTTGGTGTCATTTATGATCATTATAAATATGGCAGGTTTTAAAAGCAACATATTAATGTTCTGAAATTACTTTCTTATTATAAATTACCTTCAACTTATTATATTACATTTGGTTTCCTTATGACCTTATTACATTACATTATGAAAGTTTATTCAACCTTGTGTTGGAGGTGTTTTCCCTTCGGTATGTTGTAGAGGGCCACTTTTTGGCCAAAACACGCGTGTTCGATGCATCTCCTAGTTGCTCTTTACCTGTGTCCAGATTCTCCCAGAAGTTGGGCCCTTTTGAGTGTGTGAGTGTGTGTTTCTTGAGTGCTTGTGTGTGTGATTGGTCTGTACCAGACACAAAGGGTGTGCTTGGGAATTTCCTGGAATCTGTTATGGAGTCTACTCTACAGCCTAGTGAAGGATTCCATCTTTACCTGAAATTCTTTAGTGGGGTCTCACAGCCTCGTGAAGGATTACAGTGAGGATAGTGTGAGTGTGGCTGTGTTATGGTCCCTGACACAGATCAATTTCCCGTAAAGCCCCACAGAAACTATTCTGGTCGAGAGGTTGTGGTTGGTCCCTGAGGTTATTCCCGTTAAACAAACACAACAATTACTCTGACAAGAGATTTTCAACTAATTTTTACTGCCATTGGGGTTTTCTTCCACATTCATATTATTTCTTGGTCATTTGGATAGAATTCACCTCCATCTTCATTAGAAAAATAGAAATAATGACTGATGGAATAGGAGAGATGAGGGGTGCAAGAGAAAGGGAAGGGGGCCAGGGAAAGGGGAGAACAGAGGCGGAGGGGCAAGATGAATGGTTGGGTGATAGGAAAGGGAGATGCGAGGCTATAAGGAAGGGGAGATAGAGAAGGAGTGAGAGGGAGGAGCTGGAATTGACACAAACTTGGAAAGGAAAACAATCTGCCCACCGCAAAAGTTGCAACATCCGAGACCAAAGAATCAAATTACAAAGTCATAATCAAGACTCTGCACGTCAAAACAAAGGCCATGTAAACCAAAACTCATGTATAAGAACAAGGTCTTCACCTCTCTGATATGCATCACTTCCACAATGTGACAATTTGGACCATTCTAATCAGTGAATGAAATTAAGGCCCAGATGCTGATAGGCCTATCCTTTACTCTTAAAATATTACCTTTTTTTATCAAAACACGTTCAAGATTCATACAATGGTTAAAAAGCTCTCATTTCCCCTATATTATGTACTATTTTACATACCCATATTTTTCCTTGAATGTCAAAAATTAATAAGTCATTTTCATAAATTTATTTTGATTTTCCCTCATTCCAAATCTATTAAACAGATGTTTAACCTTTTTCATTAATCTTGGGTGTTAATTGACTAAATTTGAATCTCTTTTTCTTATTATTTATGTGCTTTTATCAACTAATTCTTCTATGGAGAACAAATGCAAGGTATATATTTGCCTTAAATGAAACGTATGACTATTTTAAGGCTGTCTCTAAACCAATTCCCTGATTTTACATGCTCCATCACCCAATCCTCTTTTTGTCATTGGCACATTTTAAAAAAAATGAGAAAATTTCAATATTGATTGTATAAAATGACTTCTATCCATGATTTAATTTCCTGAGAAAATATTCTTCTTTGAAAAGCAGGGAATTTAGCAGATGTGAATTGCTTTGGATTTTACATAAAAACAAGTCTTAAATATTTATTAATGCAGGCTTAAAACTTCGGAAAGGAATGTTCAAGGTTCAAACCGAATGATACTTGGCACTAATACAAGCATGTTTAAATTTAAAGATGATACATTTAGGAAGCTTAGCAAGGTTTTTGAATATCCTTGAGTTGCATCATTTTTCCTACACAGTAATCTACTGATTAAGTTATACCTGCAAAAAAAGGCCAATCTCTATC
This sequence comes from Hetaerina americana, assembly GCF_022747635.1. Lineage (NCBI taxonomy): Eukaryota > Metazoa > Arthropoda > Insecta > Odonata > Calopterygidae > Hetaerina > Hetaerina americana. The sequence continues at coordinate 961,093 of NW_027286281.1, read as the reverse complement.
TCAATTTTCATTACTCTTTCTTTCTTATGCTAATTGTATTGCTGCCCAATCTTTGTATTCCTTCCAGTCCACTTGACCTTGACAATAGAGAGTGTTCCTCCATTTGCATGCCCATGCTGTTTCTAGCTCTTTCTTATATTGCAAATTATTTTGCATCATTACAGTAATCAAACCCACATTTCAATTAAATGTTTTGCTATCATTTCTTTGGTCTCCTTATTATTTGTAACAGCAGCATCCTAGACTTACTGATAGAAATTACCTTTCTAATATATTTTCCCTCTTGTCAACCTGGCCTTTCTTATCTCTCTAATATTCTTCATTTAAAAGCCTCCAAGGGAAGCCTATTAATCTGCTTCATGACTAACTTTCTGCTGCATTCAAGGCCATTAAATTGATATGACAGGTTTCAAAAGGACCGCCTTTGCCTTCTTGAATTACTTCCCTGTCATTAGTTTCATATGTTTTTGCATATTGCAAATGCTTTCCTTAGCAACCAATTGCTTTCATTATTTTTAATCAAAAAGCACTTGAGATGCATAGAGTATTCAACCGGCTTTAGTTCTTTTGCTAATTTTGAAAGTATGATTGAACCGTTTTCTGCCTTAAATATCACAGCCCTTATTTTTTTATTTTTCTTAATTCTTAGTCAACTCAACGGAATTTGTACATAATTCAGCATTGCTTGCAACCACCTGACCATCAGAGATACCTATTGCTTGGCCTCAAGCAGTAATGAATAATTTAATGAAATCTCTACAGGCTAGTTGTTTCTTTTCCCAGTTTTTTCCTTATGGAACAATCTCTTACACAACACATGAATGGGCTAAAATATTCCAGTGACAATTGAAAACGTATAGGTCTCCCTGAGAATGCCCAACCTTATATATCATTCTCTTAGACTCATTAAGAGGTTGTGGAGTAGCTACTTCCCTTAACATGTATTAATATGAAGTTAACATATTTTCGATTTTGCCACATCCAATCAAGGTATTTTTCTATTGAAATCCATCAAAGAGTAATCATTTCCTGATTTTATTCATTCCTTAAATTTATTGATGCCATAATGATCTTGGAATGGCACGTTCTTACAGACTTCTTGAACCTTATTTATAATTTATTAAGGAGTTATAAGCCCCCCTGGCATTCATATTTTGGCATCCTGTAAATGAGATCAACTGTGAGCAAAATAAAACTTATGTTTCTCCGGGGATGACAAGATTTAACCCTTACCTTTCCTGAAATAAGAACAACTTTAAACCTATGTATTCATTTAGCTATGCTGGTTTTTCATAATTGCTACCCACTAGTCCAATAAGAAACATGTAACTCATTGTTTACACATTTAAGAAATTGAATTGCTTTTTATACACCTTTAAGTTAGTATTTGACTTCTTTTCCATAAATGCCTCAGCTGTATAATTGATGGGTATCCCAGATTTTTATCAATTATAGTATACATCCTTTTCTCTTCCTACACCCAAACTTTTGCCTTAACATTCCGAGCCATAAATTTAAAAAAATAATATTTCTACTATTTAAGATAATAATTGCTCCAGATATTATTTCAGCCATTTGCCTATAACTCATCATATATTATTTCTTCTCACTCCAGATAATGTTCTAACATGATGGTCTATTCAGGGTTCCCTCATTCCTATTGTTTTGAAGTTTTTTCTCCATATTGTATTGTAAAGAATAGCTTTAAACCTCCCCACGCCTTAAGTGAATATAAAATCAAGGCAGAAGTTATATATGAAATATCTTCCTGCAACAAGGTTCTTTTGTTACATTTTTGCATTTCGCATGGCATCACAATTTAACTGTTTGCAAAACATAAATTTTAAAATTGCTAAAGCAATGACCTGACATGTCCATAAAATGGCCTATTTAAAGAAATTTATATGTTGAGTTAATTTTATTTCTGAAAATGTTTTTTGAAATCCATAAGAAAGAATAAAATAAGAGGGAGCCAGTGAGAGATTTTAACCATACATGCTAAGGCTAAAATCTAAATCAATTACTAGAAAGGACCAAATCTCTAAGGTTGATTTGCCCATTACCAATAAAACCCACAGCACCTCCATTATTTCATTTACATTCCCTGCACTTCATAATATTTTCTTTTGGTTCTGATGTATCATTAGCTTATTAGCACCAAATAAAACAAACATTTAGAGAAAAGCTTGCAATAGTAAAAATATTGAATTTAAGAACTTGGTTCTATCCGTTATTACATTCACTTGCTAAAACTTACATTTTCAAAAGCAGCAGATATGCTTACATTTTGAATTATTCATGATATAAGTTTTAATTGATATAGAAATGCAGATTCAAAACTGAAGAAAGGCATGTTCTCATACACCAGCTTAAAAAAGGCTGTTATCATGTTCAACTCTCATTAGATGATCTTTCATACTAAATAGAGCTGGTCTTGCAATCTGTCACTTTTCTGGATTCAGTGAAAAAAGAATGCACTTTATGAAATGTGGTAAAGGATTTCTTAATAACATCCAACACATAAATACCTAGCTGCAGTGCTTTTCACAAAGCACAGATAGGGATAACTCATAAAATATTTTCCCTAATAAAGCATTCAGGCCAAATAACAGAGTAGGGATAAAGCCCATTAGCATTCAAACAAAGCTTTTACCATGGTTTCATCATCATCACAATGTAAATTTGCAATGGTACTGTTTGAAATTTATTTTTTTATCTTTTTTTTAATTGGCGCATTCCCTACCAGTGAATACGTCAAATATACCTTCTACCCCATCTCATTAATATCTAAACATCCCAGCTTGTAAATTAATATCTTCCTTAAGGTCGGCAGAATCTTAAAATTGAAGTCCAAAGACCACCCAATCCAAATTTCTAATGCTTATTTTAAATTGAATTTCAAGGATTGTGTTCTTTGATGACTTTTCCAAGTAAAACTATTAAAATGTAATGGGTTAGGCAATTTCCTAATCAAAGAAACGATTTCGTACCATATTTGAAACGTAGTCCATGATTCAAAATGTAAAGTTTAACTGCTTCTTTTTTCTATACCTTTCGAAAAGTATGTTTACACATATTACTGAATTTCAAATTAAGTAAAAGCAATTTTTCATCTTTTTACATTTTTATTGTGAAATTTTTAGAGCTTAATTTGCTTCCCTTTTACAAAGGCTCCCTTTGGTTGACACGCCTCCAAAGCATTAGATATATCTGATGGATGAAAAAGAGCAAGCAGACAAATCTGTCCAGATACTTGACCAAGAACACAGTCACAAGCTGCAATGCATCTTCCTGAAAGATAGAAAAAGAAAGATTGAATGGCCTCACGAAAGAAAATCATCACAGAGAGGTTTTGAAAGGCAAATATTAACAGAAGAAATCACATTTTTTTATCCAAGTTGGCTATGTAACCTGGATTGTTTAATTTTAAAATATCATTATTCCCAATTTTTTCGAATGGGTTTCCATTGAATAGCAGGTGCGGAGACTAACTTACGTAATGGTCATGTACGTCCACTTACCTCCTCCTCAGTTGAGGACATGCCTGACAATATTTGGTCAGCCAATTCACTATCATTGCTGATGTTAGTCCTCAAAAAGGACAAATTATTTCTCTCCTGGTCCATCCATTGATTTGCTTCACCCAAAATAATGAATAAAAAAACCAAGCATATTTTCACTTGAAGAAGCAGCATGTCTGGAAGCTTTGAAAATAATTGTTAGGTTAAGAGCCTAGGGAAAAAAGGGAATATCATCTATTAGAAGTTGGCAAACAGAAATAACCTAACATATTTATTGCCTAATAATTTCACTAAAGAAACAAAATTACAGATGGTGATTTGTTTGTTCTGTGGTTTTAACACAGAAAATAACATTTCCTGTGTTAGTTTAAAAAACACAGCATCGAAAAATAAATGTTATCATTAGTCACGCAAGATATTTTTTTATAACCACAGCGATAAATTGACGCCAAAAAGAATTACAGGCGAATCCAAAACAAGTTTGCACTATACCGTGGAAGCACCCTAATCCATTGAGTGTGCTTTTAAAAATGGAAAAATACGACTTTACTTCTCAGCCGTTATATTTGAAAAACCGCCCGTTTACATAAGAACCGGTCTTAATACCCGATACCATTTATTTGATAATACTACAGTAATATCAAACAATAAAATTTTGCACGTGGCATTGCATTTTGGGATGGAAGGGTGCCGCACTTACTCAATGTGGATTAGCATGGCATTCAGACGAAATGTGGCAACCACTGCCCACGTAGCAGTAGTTTTTAGGGGAGGCGACCGACAACTGAGGTCATTTGCGCCGTAAGGGATGGACAGGAAAGGATGAAGGGAAACTCGGCGTCGGCATTATCCTACTCTTTACGAAAGGCGCCAAGGGGTCCGCAGTTTAATGTCCAATCCGACGGACGGCGTACTCACTCAAAGTGCCCACCACACAGCACCTGAAGTAGGGATGGAGATAGCTCTGAAAAATATTCTACTCCGCCTGGATTTGAACCCGCGCCCTCTAGGTGGGAAGCCAATTCGTTAGCCCCCGCACCATCTCGATCCCCCACTCCCCTCGTGCCACTCAGAAAACCCAGAAATGATTTCGCGCGTCGAGTTATGACGTGGAAAGAAAAGAAATCACCACTGTTAGCCAAAACCGAAATGAACTGCCACGTCTTATATGGTACTGTTTTAGCGCCACGAAGATTCGTAGTACTGCCCAGCAGGAGCATAGCCATGGCGTTGGTTTTTACGTGCGCCAACTGTCTTCTCTTGAACGACAATCCTTACATTGGCATATATAGTGAGAAATAGTTTCCTAAACCCTTTCTGGTATTTTACGCTAACATTGTAAGGTTCTGACTAGGCTTTCAGGGGAAAATTGTTTTTCCTTCAGGCGTTACACCTCTAATCGAGGCATTGAGATTGACAGTTTTGAACATAAAATGCTTCACAAGTAACACTTTTACAGAGTCTAATCACTGATCACCAAAATTATATCATCATTATGGTCTCTGACAATCATTAACGTCAAATCAATATGGAGATGAGGTTGAAGATTATGCCGAAAGACAGCTCTTAAGAAAGTTCTTGCGCCCAGAAAAGAATTCGTTCATCAATAAATTTCTTACAAACGTGCATGAAAACATTACAGCATATGCATGCAGGTCGTATGTATTTAGGCACGCCAAACTGAAAACGTAAGATCAGAAAACGCGCGAAAATCTATATATTTCAGGTATATTGGAATCGCGCCAAACTTGACTGAAATTTCGGCAGTCATAATATGCTGAGGATTCCCATGATCCCTCAGCGTATGAGAGCAGCATTTTATACATATCGTAGTAGCGCTTAAATTAAGGGATAATCTTCCTACCTTAACGTTCCAAGGTTTGTAAACGATGGATACAGAGCGGTAAAAGATTAAAGTATGAAGAAAAGTTTTTCCGCCCGTTCGCTATAAATGCGACAAAATAATATTGGATATTACACATGCCTCAATGGACACCCTCCATTTGCTTCTATTATTATTATGAACCATTTGAACATAAGGATAAATATAATTTAAACGATCATATACCCAACCGTATACTTCATGTTACATGAATATAACCGATCACTCATCAAAAAAGTAATGCTAATATATTATTATGATAAATGGGCAAACGAAAGTAATACTCTTCGAAAAGCACGATGTTTGACATTCCAATGCTCATCAAGTACAAAAGAAGTCAAAGGTTTCAAAAATCTGACCTTACCTAACACTTCACAGTGAATGAGTGTTTCCTAAGACTACTCCGGGCGATTATCCCGTTTGTAAATATTATGTATCGAACTTGTTGACAATCGATTTCTTTGGCCGTATATCGGATAGGCGTGATTTTTAATTCCCCCTTACTCAACGGTCGATATGCCCTAATTCTCAAAAATGTTATATTTTTATGCTAAAAAACTTTTCATGAATAAGTCGAACGGAAAAAGTCAGGCATATAATTACTATTCAGTTATTTGCAAGCATTTATTCCAGTTCTCAACCTAGGCTACCCGTTTGCCAAAAATGAGTGAGGGGCAAAAACAAGTCTTTTTCAAAATTTCTCTAAACAGTAAGAGTAGGAAAATATTTCCCGAAGTTGGGCATTAAAATCCGCATACCGGGCAAAGCAAAGCTTTTCCAAGCAGAAATTAACGATGAAATAGATTAAATTGACGATGCACTCTTCTATTTATCATGATACAAAAAATGGCTGGTTTAATTTGTGATTTAGTTATTGATCAAACGCAATGGTCCCATGAAATTATCAATCCATACACTGGCCTTAGCCTTTAGTGCATACCGAAAAAACTCTTATTAGCACTTTTTTTTTCATGAAAGATTATCATCCATCAATGGAATCAAGAAATCCACTAATTTAAAAACTATAGAAATGGCCTGGTTTCTGTAGGCTTACTGGGCTATGACAAACAGCATACACCAATCTTAAGTGTCCAAAAGGTTTAGTCAAAGTTATTGTAGTGTTCTATCCCCCTATGACATAAAACTTTTTATTGCCTCAACTTGAATGAGTATACTACTTTGAAGCATATCCATATTCCTATTTCATATTCATTGTAAAGTGATAAATTTAAATTATTTTATCTTTAGCAATCTTGATCTCTGACAATTTATTTTATAAAACAACTCTCAAGGGCAATAACTTTCAAAAATAATTATATCACTAGGTTTCCTTTGGATAGAACATTAGTAAGAAATTGGCAGCAAATTATTAAATAGTTTACCATATCAATTCATCAGAGCAGAAGATACCAAATCAAAATTGATTCCTTAGTAGAATTGCTCATTTAATAATGTTCCCAAGAGCGATACATATTTACTTTAAATGGTAAGAATGTGATAAAAGAACATACAAGCTATAGTTACAATAAATATTGGGAAAAATGTGTATCTCAAGGTAAAAACTGAAGGATATTTGGCCCCTGTTTTGGCATCATTCAGATTTCAAGATGATACATTCAAGAATTTTATTGGTATTTTTGTTTACCCTTAAGTTTAACCATTTTAATTTAAGGTAATTCAGAGATTTACTTAAATCTTCTAAATGGCATAGCATTCTTAATCTCAATATATATTCCTCCTCCATTCATAAGCCAATTGCATATCTGCCCAATCCTTGTATATCTTACTTTCTTCCCCGTTTAGCGTTTAATTAATATTTTATGTACCAATATTTTGAAACCCTTAAGAGCCGCAGAAGAACATCCAAGTTATCAGAGGAAAGCCAGCCTTTCAGCATTATGTACCTTCCTCTCCATTTCCTATTTCCCATCCTTCTCGAAGTCTAAATTACAAAATGCTCCAATTTCAGCTTATAACTCAGCTTTAATGACCTAATTTTGGTGTCATTTATGATCATTATAAATATGGCAGGTTTTAAAAGCAACATATTAATGTTCTGAAATTACTCTCTTATTATAAATTACCTTCAACTTATTATATTACATTTGGTTTCCTTATGACCTTATTACATTACATAATGAAAGTTTATTCAACCTTGTGTTGGAGGTGTTTTCCCTTCAGTATGCTGAAGAGGGCCACTTTGTGGCCAACTCACCAGTGTTAGATGCATTTCCTAGTTACTCTTTACCTGTGTCCAGATTCTCCCAGAAGTTGGGCCCTTTTGAGTGTGTGAGTGTGTGTTTCTTGAGTGCTTGTGTGTGTGATTGGTCTGTACCAGACACAAAGGGTGTGCTTGGGAATTTCCTGGAATCTGTTATGGAGTCTACTCTACAGCCTAGTGAAGGATTCCATCTTTACCTGAAATTCTTTAGTGGGGTCTCACAGCCTCGTGAAGGATTACAGTGAGGATAGTGTGAGTGTGGCTGTGTTATGGTCCCTGACACATATCAATTTCCCGTAAAGCCCCACAGAAACTATTCTGGTCGAGAGGTTGTGGTTGGTCCCTGAGGTTATTCCCGTTAAACAAACACAACAATTACTCTGACAAGAGATTTTCAACTAATTTTTACTGCCATTGGGGTTTTCTTCCACATTCATATTATTTCTTGGTCATTTGGATAGAATTCACCTCCATCTTCATTAAAAAAATAGAAATAATGACTGATGGAATAGGAGAGATGAGGGGTGCAAGAGAAAGGGAAGGGGGCCAGGGAAAGGGGAGAACAGAGGCGGAGGGGCAAGATGAATGGTTGGGTGATAGGAAAGGGAGATGCGAGGCTATAAGGAAGGGGAGATAGAGAAGGAGTGAGAGGGAGGAGCTGGAATTGACACAAAGTTGGAAAGGAAAACAATATGCCCACAGCAAAAGTTGCAACATCCGAGACCAAAGAATCAAATTACAAAGTCATAATCAAGACTCTGCACGTCAAAACAAAGGCCATGCAAACCAAAACTCATGTATAAGAACAAGGTCTTCACCTCTCTGATATGCATCACTTCCACAATGTGACAATTTGGACCATTCTAATCAGTGAATGAAATTAAGGCCCAGATGCTGATAGGCCTATCCTTTACTCTTAAAATATTACCTTTTTTTATCAAAACACGTTCAAGATTCATACAATGGTTAAAAAGCTCTCATTTCCCCTATATTATGTACTATTTTACATACCCATATTTTTCCTTGAATGTCAAAAATTAATAAGTCATTTTCATTAATTTATTTTGATTTTCCCTCATTCCAAATCTATTAAACAGATGTTTAACCTTTTTCATTAATCTTGGGTGTTAATTGACTAAATTTGAATCTCTTTTTCTTATTATTTATGTGCTTTTATCAACTAATTCTTCTATGGAGAACAAATGCAAGGTATATATTTGCCTTAAATGAAACGTATGACTATTTTAAGGCTGTCTCTAAAGCAATTCCCTGATTTTACATGCTCCATCACCCAATCCTCTTTTTGTCATTGGCACAATTTAAAAAAAAATGAGAAAATTTCAATATTGATTGTATAAAATGACTTCTATCCATGATTTAATTTCCTGAGAAAATATTCTTCATTGCTAAGCAGTTTTTGATTAATGGTACTCAGTAGTCCAATAAGAAACATGAAACTAATTCTTTACAAATTAGGTAATTGAATTGCATTTTATACACAAGTTATCACAACATACTTAGCCTTTTACTATTGTGCTCATTTCTCTCAATCTTTGCTTTCCCATTCTTCTTCAATTCTACGTTTGAAAATCCTTCAAATTAAGCTTATAACTTTGCTTCAGGGATCTACTCTAGACTTCATTCATGATCATAATCCATATGAAAGGTTTTGAAAGGGACATCTTAATGTTTATCAATTACTTTCTCTTAATAAATTATCTCCATGTTAGCATATTATAAATTTGTTTCCTTATGACCCTATCACATTGACTTTTAAGATGACAAAACTTTCAAGTTTCATAGAATTGTTAAACAGCTCCTATTTTCTGGCTATTATGTACAGTAATACTGACTTTGTTTTCCTTGAATATCATTTGTTATTGTTGGCATTAAGTTATTTTTTTCGATTTCCCTATTCCAAATCTATTCAACAGATGTTTTACCTTTTTGATTGATGCCTGGTTCTAATTTATGAAATTTGAATCTCTCTTTATTATTTATAAACTTTTACCAGCTAATTGTTCTGTAGAGAATATCCACAACTCTGCTTTTAATTATTAATATTAACACTAACACTGTTTACTCTTCTAATTTATGCACCACAAAAACTTTTGTCCATAGTAAAAATTTATTTTTAATTCATTGTTATTTATTTGGCAGTATTCCTACCTGTGAAAATGTCAAATATGCCTTCTATTCCCTGTTTAGTGGTATCTTAACATCCCAGCATTTATTTCTTCTTCAAGGTCGACAGAATCTAAAAACTGAAGTCCAAATACTAACCAATCCGAATTACTTCTCTTTCCAAAAAAATACTTTATCTTAAATTGACTTTCAAAGATTGTGTTCTTTGATGACTTTTCCAAGCAACACTATTAAAGTGTAATGGGTTAAGCAATTTCCCAATCAAAGAAACGTTTTCCTACCATATTTGAAACAGCCCATGATTCAAAATGTAAAGTTTAACTGCTTCTTTTTTCTATACCTTTCTAAAAGTATGTTTACACATATTACTGAGTTTCAAATGAAGTAAAAGTAATTTATCAACTTTTTACATTTTCATTGTGTAATTTTGAAAGCATAATTTGCTTATCCTTTACACAGGCCACATTCAGTTGACACGCCTCCAAAGCATGAGGTATATCTGATGGATGATAAAGAGCAAGCCGACAAATCTGTCCAGATACTCGACCAAGAACACAGTCACAAGCTGCAATGCATCTTCCTGAAAGATAGAAAAAGAAAGATTGAATGGCCTCACGAAAGAAAATCATCACAGAGAGGTTTTGAAAGGCAAATATTAACAGAAGAAATCATATTTTTTTATCCAAGTTGGCGATGTAACCTGGATTGTTTCATTTAAAAATATCATTATTCCCAATTTTTTTGAATGGGTTTCTATTGAATAGCAGTTGCAGAGACTAACTTACGTAATGGTCATGTCCGTCCACTTACATCCTCATCAGTTGAGGACATGCCTAACAAAATTTGGTCTGCCAATTCGCCATCATGGCTGATGTCCTAAAAAAAGGACACCTTATTTCTCTCCTGGTCCATCTATTGATTTGCTTCACCCAAAATAATTAATAAAAAAACCCAGCACATTTTTGCTTGAAGAAACAGCATGTCTGGAAGCTTTGAAAATAAAATTGTTAGGTTAAGAGCCTAGAGAAAAAGGAAATATCATCTAGTGGAAGTGGGCAAGCAGAAGGAACCAAATATATTTATTGCCTAATAATATCACTGACGATACCAAATTACAGGTGTATAACATTTCCTGTGTCAGTTTGAAAAATCACAGCATCGACCATTAATCTCAATGATTACTCGCATTAGATATTATTTGATATAAGCAAGGCGGTAAATTGACGCCATAAGGAATTGCAGGACAGTGCTAACAAAAGTGAATAATACCGTAAAATAATAATAATACTTTATTCATTTTAAAAATGGTACAACCATATTAAATGTCATCAATATAAGTATTATTTAACATATAAACATACTTTCTTAAATGTGATGAAAATTGTCACAAAAGAATTCATCCAATGAGTATAGTGGGTGAGTAAGTAACCAGGTATATACCCTATTCTTGAAACTCTGGATACCATCTGATTTCAACTGAGTAGGCAGATGGTTATACAGTCGTATGTTCATATTGTGAAATGTATTGTAAGTTGATGACAATCTACAATAAGTAGTATTTAGATTCGATTTACCTCTTGTGGAATAGTTATGAAGGTTGGATCTTAATTTGTAAGTTTCTAGATTAACTTTCACATGAATCAGAGCCTTAAAGATATACAAACAAAATACAGTCATGATTCTATACCTAATAAAAAAAGGTTTGCAGGAATCACGTGGTGGTATATTAGCAAGAGAGCGAATAGCTCTCTTTTGCAGTAGCAAAATTTGTTTAACATGAGGGGAATGACCCCATAACTCAACACCATAATTCAAGTGGCATTGAAAGAAGGCATGGTAAAGTGTTAAACGATACTCATTTGAAATGATAAAGTTGAGCTTTCTTAACATATAAACAGCTTTACTAAGTTTATTACAGGTCTGACTGATGTGAGTCTCCCAATTAAGTTTTGTATCAATATAAATTCCTAGTATTTTAGCAGTTTCAATATCAGTTGTTTTTGATTTAAGACTGCACACAATATGCTGAGTTTTGTTAGTATTTAATTGTAAATGATTAACATCAAACCATTCCTTAGCCTGTTTTTGGGTAGCGCTAGATCGTAACTTTGCATCTTCTGGATGTTGACACTTTTGCACAAAAGTAGTGTCATCAGCATATAAAACAGATCTAGGTTTCATATTACAGGGCAAATCATTAATCATGATAATGAAAAGTACTGGGCCAAGCACAGAGCCCTGTGGTACACCACATTTTACTTTAAGAGCTGCAGACCGACAGCCATCAAGTTCAACCAATTGGTGGCGATCATCCAAATATGACTTCATTAGTTTCAGTGCAACTCCCTTAATACCATAATATTCTAGCTTTGTTAGTAATATTGAATGATTAACACAGTCGAAGGCCTTACTAAGATCACATAGTGTCACTGAGACTGATTCCTTTTCTTCAAATGCATTAATGACATAATTAACTATGGACTCTACTGCCAAAATTGTAGATTTCCCAGATCGAAAGCCGTACTGTGATTTGGAAAAGAGATTATTTAACTCAAAAAAATTACATATTTGATCTTTCATAATAGCTTCAAAAATTGTACCAAAAACGGGGACTATGGAAATGAGGCGGTAGTTAGCTAAGTCATCTTTATCACCTTTCTTATAGACAGGTACTGTTTTGGAATATTTTAGAGCTGTTGGAAAATCTCCTGTCTCAAAACATAAATTGACTAACATTGCTAATGGTTCCGCAATGAGCACAATAATGTCCTTTATTAGGGAGTTAGAAAGACCATAAATATCCTTACTGTTGGATTTTTTAAATGTCAATATAATATCAAGTGGAGTAACAAAATTTCATTTAAAATTTAAATTATTCGGAGGAAGATTTTGCAGCATATTACCAATATTAGCAGCATCAACTTTTCGAGAGAACAAATTGTCTTCAACAGCTTTTAAGAAAAAATTATTTACAGCATCTGGGGTGAAAGGAAGATTTTCTTTTCCATTACCATGACCAACTTCTCGATTCATTACACTCTATGCTGCCTTTTGTTTATTTTTTGCATTCAATATAAATTCCTTGTAAGCATTATTTTTTGCACACCTAACTAAATTATAATAATCTCTTTTGTATTTCAAGTAAGCCTCTTTGTCATTCCGGCTTCCACTGGTTTTTTAAGAGTGGTAGTAACTAAGTAAATCATTTCTAAGAGCTAATAACTCCCCAGTATACCAGAGATTTTTTTTTTATTTTTAGTGGGGATAGAGTTTAGAATTTTTTTAATTTAAAAGCACCCTAATCCCATGGGAGTGCTTTAAAAATGTAAAACTGCGACTTTCCACTTGTGCGATTATATTTGAAAACCACACGTTTTGATAAGAACCAGTCCACATGCAAAAAATCTTGATAAGGTAAGAACATCAAACAATTAAAATTTGCACGTGGAATTCCATTGTCGGAAATTTTTGGTTAGAAGGGTGCCGCACCTACTCAATGTGGATCAGCATGGCAATCAGACGAAATGTTGCAACCAGTGCTCTCGTGCCTCTCTGAAAACCCAGAGATGATGTCGCGCGTTAGATGAGTAATGGCAAAACATGAAATCACCATCGTCAGCTGTAATCGAAATGATTTACCATGAGTTATTTGGTGAATGGTGTAGCAACACGAAAATTCATAGTACGGCTTATCAGTATCAGAGCCATGGCGTCGGGTTTTACGAAAGCAAAGGGATTTCTCTTTAACGGCAATCCTGAAATTGGCAGAAATGGTGAAGAATTGTTTATTAACCCCCTGTTGGTATTTTTTGCAATCATTGTAAGATCTGACCAGGCTTTAGGGAGAAAATTGGTTTAATTCACGCATTCAACCTCCTCATAACGGCATTGCAAATTAAGATCTGCACAGTTTTTAACCTAAAATGCTTACTAATAATAAAATGCTTACTACTGAATAAATATACTACTGTGAAGCATCTCTGTATATTCCTATCCATAATTCATTGAAAAGTGATTAGGTTAAATTATTTTTATCTTTAGAAAACTGTCTCGGACATAATTTATTGTTTAAACCAGATTTTAAGGGCAATAAATTTTTAAATTAATTCGATCACTTCGGAACTAGGTCAAGTGCAACAAAGGGCAGCAAGGTTTCTGATAAGTTGTGATGAACGATATAGCAGTGTCACGGCGCTATTGGAAGATGAAGGCCAGGTGCCACTTTTTGATCATAGGCTTAAATACAGGCTAAATTTGAGACAAGTTACTTATCTGATGATGCTAAGGATATATTACAGGCTCCAACTTACTGTAGTTGATCTGATCGCGATCGTAAAATCAGGGAGTGGAAAGGATAGATTTAAAATATCGTTTTTTCCTCGAATAATTAGAGAACACAACAGATGACAGCAATCGCGGAGCAGATAATTAGAATTGGTAGTGTATATGTATATTTGTCGATATACTGCATGTCATTATTTTTATTTAAAATATTTACTTTTTAATCGTTCTACCGTATGATTTGAATATACGTATCCTTTTATTAAATATTGTTGCATGCAAGTAAGGACTCCTTCTTCCCACGGACAGTACGAAATGGCAACTGTAGGGTCATAGATAGCCAACATTCCACTTGCCACCCTCAGCGTCTAGGAAATAATTATTTCTACTCAATTGCATGCACATTCACTAACTTTGTGTGTTATGTTGTCAAAACCCTTCCCGAATAACCTCGTTGGAATGCCATTAAATTATTTAGTCCTCATTACATTGCTGTTTTCCGTGCTTTGTTTTTAGGTTTTCCCGTCCATCCCGTGTCTCTCTCTGAGGGAGGGACCTTCCTGCTGCCTGCAGCCTTTTGTCACATTCCCTAACTGTGTGCTTGGGGGCGGAGGTATTGTATGTGCATGTCTATCCGGTAGTAGAATTTCCCCTACTTACCTTTCAAATTCTAATTTTCATGTTATTGGATACATTTTTACTTTTTTAATTTGTTTATATTCCCGGCAAGCTCTAGTGTGGGTGGAAGGTTTTATCTTCAAAATGCCTTTCAAAATTTGAAATTCAGTACGTTTCGACAGATTCATAACTAAAGAACAAATGGATGAACGTAAGGACAAGAACTAGTCACCAACAAACTTTCGGTATTTTTAAAATAGAAATACATGAGCCTATCAGAGAGACCACACGCTTTAACTAATTTAAACAATTGTTATTCTGCCAGAGAAGGAAGTGCCAATTCCCTGAGCAGGGCTTCAAAATGCGCTAGACGGGAAAAAGTCGTCTATGAAACTCTGCAATTGCGTCATCACAACCATCGGGTAAATTGAAACAAAGCAAGTCGCAAACCGAAAATAGTAAATTCAACCGCGCATCCGTAAGTATGGATTCAAATCATATTTAGTACGTTTTCGTTTTGATCTTTCACGTTAGGTATGTGAAATTTGATTGCAAAAATAATTCTAGATTGAAAAGTTACTGTATTCGAACAGTACATTATAAAGGAGACAAACAGTACGAGGAAGCAGCCGATCGACTTCGAATAAAAAAATGAGGACGTGAAATAAATTAGGTAAGAGGGGCAGAGTGGATTGAAACAAGACTTCCGAGATAGCTAAAAATGAATTCCTGCGTAGTGGACATCATGTATGGATTCTAATGCAGTAGTTATTACTGGGGGGAAGGGTGAGTGACAGTTGAGGAAATTAGCGTCGTTTGGATTAATTGGGTGATTTGGCTGCTGTAGGATTTTCAGGGAAATGGGAAGTATGGGCGAAGAAAGAATACCGGCACCGCAATAACTCTACCCCAATAACGAAAGACCCCAGCACACGCGTGAGTGGTTGTACTCTCAAGAAATAACAGCGATTCGTACGATATATATTTACGACCAGGTAAGTGCTTGCCCCCATCCACTAAAACCCTGAATGGAGTCCAATCATTATGCCGGGTCAAGGCAGTACCACATTGATTGAGGGGTGAGTGTAGGCCTCTATTCGGAAAATAATACGACGGTGTTCCTTAGTAAGTATCCTCATACGGGAACATGGAATACAACTTCATCAAACATAGAGGAACATGCTGAATGCATGCTTCTTACAGCCACTCCCGTCCTTGTCTTCCAGGAATGAATGTATGCATCCTTGTGTTCTCGGAATGTCCAGCCAATTCAATTATTTTTCGGACTGCACTTTGAATCATACCCCTCCTTTGGAGCTAAAAAAATTTTCTCAGCTAAATACTTACCCTAGAATATTATTCCGTTTGCATCATTTAGGCCACGGAAATAGATAAAATACAAGGGACAAAATTAAGGGTTTTATTAAGGTCTTATTACCTTCAAGTTGATTGAAATAACAAGGGGTCAATTTTTTTGGGAGCAATTCAGCGTTGTGCTCTATGTAATATGCGCCATAGATTTCTTCCCTTTACATAAAACAAGCATCACTCAAGAGACTCTCGCATAGAAAACATAGAGCACACCAGGAACACAAAAACGAACGCACATTTAGAGACACGGGGACATAAGAAAAACATTTAAAAAGCAATTAGATTTAATGTGTTTGAAGTCACTGCTGGGGTGTGTGTTTTATGCCCAGTGGCACAACATTTCAGGCTGGCAGTTAAACCTATATCTTTAAGAAAATACTACCGCGCCCAGTTTTCCTCAAAATCTCGTCAGTAAAATGCCGAATCTTTACCGTTAAATTCTCAAGCTATGAGCTGAAGAGGGAAAAAATGTCGTCCTGCTTTGTTCATGTGAAGTGTCGGTTTAGTCACCTCCACATATAGCCACTAGAAGAGTCTGGAGGGTCCTGCTTTTATTCTTCGAAGGAACGTCTGCCGCACAGTGCCATGTTAAGAAGTTCGCCTTGTCCACGGAATAACCGTACCTAAATTTTCCAATCGATTATAAAAATAATAGTGATCCTAATCGTAGGTGGGCTGAATGATAGAAAGCTGACATGGTATGCAGTCACATTATTACTGGAAATTAAACCAATTGGTTTAATTGATTGATTTAATTCCGGGATCGAGTGATATTTTCGATTTCATTGCGGGAATCCTGGTGTCCCTGGGATCGCGATGGTGACCGTCTGTCCGAGTGCACACAAAACTCATGCCCGGAGTACTTATCCTATTTTCCCTGTGGATTTTTGTCCGAAAGTGCTTTTAAATTCAACCGGCTATAGTCCATTAAAATATTTCATAACATCCGCAGAAAGACGATTCGCAACACAAAGAGTGAGTTCCGAATTTCGCGTGATTATGTTGTTAACTGAGGCGGATCATCTTAGAGAGTCTGTTTGAACTCTGTGAAATGTAAAGTAACCAAGGTATATGCAAAATGAAAGAATAATGTTTCTTACTAGGAGAGGGGACAGGGAGAATTCTTGCCGGTAATAGCAAAGGAATCACCAAGGTCCAATATCGAATCCGATATTTCTCAGGTGCGTATCTCTGCGCCGTTGCGAGCCTTCGCCGTGTCGTACTCCTCGTCCTGAGATTGCTTGAGCAAGTGGGAAGCTATTTCCCCAGGCGCCATCTTGTTGTTCAGGAAAATACTAAAGGAGGTCAGCTGAAATAACAAACCAAAATTAATATTGACTTAAAATATATTCATTAATACAGAGAGAGTCGTTTAAAAATTATATTACTAAAATATCGATTACAATTATTTATTTTTGATAATCTAACTTCACGGCAAATTTTTAAATTTAAAAAATGACGTCATCCAACGGTTTTGGCCATCAGCTGTTCCTTCGATTAAGTAATCCGCTCAAATGGTGATGTGTCGCCGTGTTGGATGAAGGCGAGTGCATACGCTTCTGATATTTGCGCATTTTGTGATTAATGTTGGGTACCCTCTGTTCTGGTTTGCACTTGTGAAAAAGGGTGTAATTCTTTCAGTTCGAGGTAGTTATATAATTATTATTGCCATAGCGAGTAATGTGTCAATTCCCTCACAATAATGGAACTCAAATGTTGACTGATGTTTCGTGCGATTGCTAGTGACTTAACTGTTTCAAGTTGGCTAGGTAAAAGTGAAATTACATGATAATTTACAATGAGACGGGAAATAGTGTCATTTGGATTGGTTTCAAAATATAACAAATGCCAAGAAGACGGAGAGGTTTCTTGTGGTACGCGACGATGTAAGCCGTTGTAAATTTCCTTCACTAAGATTGCTAATTTCCTTCTTTAACGCAAGAGAACCAAAATCTCAATTTATTTCCTACTCCAAATTCACCTTAAATATTTTGTTACTTTTAGCCATCTGCAGACGGTCCACTGTATTTACGTATCTTTCACCCGACATTTTTGAATGCACGAACGTTTTTAAGTAAAGTACCTGTCAGATCTCATTGCATTTTGCTTCCATGCTCTTTGAAAGGGTAATCTAATTTAATAATCGAACTTCAAAGAACCGGAGTCGAAGGCGGGTTTTCGCATGAAAGCGGTGGTGATTCAAATTGCTTGAGCGTAAGCGCTACGCTTCGCAGGGTGGAAAGTGCCCTCCAGTGCGATTCACCCTATATTACAATGAGTCTCTCTTCGGTTCAGACCGGAATCGAAAAACTCTGTTTTGGGGAAATCGCTCTAATGGCGACGATGAATTCGTTTCGAACACTCATAGATTCGCTTTATACGACTGCTTTTGGGTAAACGATATATTACGTATTTTCACCCTCCGATGCTCAATGACTTTCAATTATTTTGATTGAAAGCGTAAATGATTATAGTTTCCTACTGCAAAAAACTAAGGGTTTCGCGTTTCAAGTCGTAATGGTAAGGTCGGAATGGTCGCATGGTTTTGGATGCTAATTATATTATAAAAATGGAAAGTTTTTTCACGCACATTTTATCTAACTTATTTTTTTATTTTATTTCATCGATGCGGTCGGTGTGCGTTTGTTGATAAGGATTTCTTGAAAATGGAAGAATGTCACAGTGCTATTAGAGAGGGAAATATCTGGACGTGCAGGAATGAAACTACGACTCCTAGGCAATGGAACATCGGAGAATCCAGCGAGAAGGAATAATTGTAAGTTGAATATTTATGCAAAATCTCAAATTATTTTTTGTTAATTTGTTTCGTATGCATTCATTGATCGGCCTTAAAGACGTCCACGTCGGTTTGACCGTTGTCATGGAAGGCCAGATTTTAGCTTCTTGACTCTCCCCCTATTGCATATATTTCTCACAGCAATGTCTCTTCCTTATAAGGATTCTTTGAAAAGATATCTGTCCAATTTCTTTTACGCGGGAGAATCAAGGTTGCTGAAAATTTAAGCAATGTCGTCGTCACGTGCGTCGAGAAAAGTGATATTCTGCAAATTTTGCTTTATTTGTTCGAGCCTTTAGCATTATTACAAATTAGTGGCTCTTTAGAAACCCCTTTGCAGGTATAAAAATTGCTATTCATCAAGATACACTTTCTCGTTCCAATTGCATTATAAATTCTCAGAGGCGGCGAGTTTGAAGTAATGCGTTTGCCCATTTAGCGTTAAAGCGGATAGCGTTAAATTAAAGGGTAATTGGATGAGAAGTTCCGAACATGTTTATATCGACGTCCGATATATAAAAACGACCGTTCTTATGTTCAGACAAGTGTTCCTTGAACCTAGTGTTGAAATTGCGTGTTTCCTGCCCAATGTATGACTTGTGACTTCACCTCAGAGATTGGAAAAAAATCGTAGAATATATAATATATATTTAATTTTTAACTATCAAATGCATAGTAATTTCGCTGATCATAATTTTTAAAAATGTGTTTATGTGTCGTAAAGATATGAGTACCTCCTTATGGATTAAATCTGTTTTCTAAAATGAAGAGACAACTCCTTACCCTTCAATGTTAACAAAATCATATCACCGAATTCCCATATGAATAAATATTTATACGTCAAAAAGACGTAGATAGCGATTTTTTAACCATTAACCAGTCGGGGAAGAATATCATAAATAATGAGAACAAACGAAGATTTTTATCTTATGCTGCAAATCATATATAAAAATAATGGTTCATGAAAAAAAAAACTTGATCAAAATGGCACTTTCATTAATTTAACATAAAAAGCTAGTGTGTTCAAAATCCGAAATGATTTAACTTATTCGCGTGGATAAGACAGACTACAACTATAAAACCAATTGGCTCGTACGAAACGTAATAAGTGAAGA
The DNA here is from genome assembly GCF_022747635.1 of Hetaerina americana. Lineage (NCBI taxonomy): Eukaryota > Metazoa > Arthropoda > Insecta > Odonata > Calopterygidae > Hetaerina > Hetaerina americana. Next base: position 941,142 of record NW_027286281.1, on the reverse strand, counting down.
AATTACATCTACGTCCATACAATACCCCGCAAGCCGCCGCAAGGCCGTGTGGCTGGGTGTGTTAGCTCATCACCCGTAAAAGAGAACAAACCACATGCAAACCTATACCTTCAGTGTTGCAAACATTAATGGAAAAATTCTTTTCGGATTACACGAATGCTGATACATCCACTATCAACTAACTAACTATTGCACATTGGGATGCAATAATAAAATATACAATCACACGCAAGCTACAATTCAAAAAGTAAGAAGGGGAAATTCCACTACCACACAGACATGCAACAAACAACGGTCTCCTCCCGCAAGAACACACGTAGGGAATGTGACCCACGCTGCAAGTAGCGGGAGGGTTCACCAACAGAGAGAATAGAGGGATGGAAGAGAAACTAAACAACAGACAAACCAGAGCAAGCAATACTGTAAAGAGCACTACATTATTTATTGGGATTCTATTGCGGTCATGCGGGTAGGACACACGAGGTTAGTGAAAGTGCATACAATTCAGTAGAACTAATCATTCCCTGGACGCTGAGGATGACAAGTGAAATTTTTGCTTTCTATAACCCTAGTTTCTGTAACGTATTGGCCGTGGGAAGGAGTTCCTACCCCTACTCCAGGAGCATTCCAGTGACGCTTTCCATTATATCGTAAGAGTTTTTGATGAAAAGGGCTGCCCCGCGTAAGACCGCGGCATAAGGGCCAATTTACGTCTCATAAAACCTGGCACTACAAAGAATGATTTACTTTAATTTACTTTGTGTTTAAACCTTTTAACAATTGGCTCAGTTTTACCAATGTAAAAACGCGTCAATAATATTGTATGTTTTGACATTGATCACTTTCTATTCACGATGAATACTTTACATTCGTTTCAAATTTCCAAAATTTGTACACACAAAAGAATCTTTTAATTCATTTAAAATTCCTTCGACGATTTGAAAAAATATTTCTTCTTAAACAGATAATTTAGAGCAGGTATTGTCTTCTCAAATGAATCTAACGTCTTCACGATAATAAATATTAGAGCAAGTAACGATACTTCCACGCCGAGTGCACCGGCTATCGTCCGATCACTGAAGTTAATCGGCGTCGCACCCAGTCAGTACTGGGAGGAATGACCGCCTGGGAACACAGGGTATCGTTGGCATGAATTTTAATCGTCGCTCTCGTTTTGGCGTGCTTCGACGGAATGTCGGTTGGCGGAGGTGGAGCCGATTATTTTTGCCGCCGTCGAACGAGTCGGGCTCTCCCGGGACCGCGAGGAGGGGCCCTCCATCGGCCATTTTTCCAAAAGTAATTTCATTTTTGGAGATCGGTGGTTGTTTTACCCACCGTGGAAAGGTTCGTGACCTCTCTGGACCATCGATGAATAAATTACCGCATGCGTTAAAATATTTAAGATGACGGCCTAAAAGAGGACAACTTCATTCCGATTCATCTCAGAAGCAACAAATTACGTAGGGAGGGGTGGACGGACTCAGTGCCCCTCAACTTTTTTCGCCCTCCGACAGCGGACCACCGCGAAACACGTTTTCCTCCCACGCTTGAGAACCAGGACGGTCGAGTTTGGCTTCTCCGGAAACGAAATTGGATTCGGAATCGATTCGTCCATGGAAGTACGCATTCTCGGTCGGCAACTCGGCAGTAGCACCAGCAGCGGGCCGTGAAAACAAAAACATCAGAGAAGAGGACTTTAAACGACGACTGGAAGAAGAGTTGGAGGCTACGGCGGCCGGCAAACGCCGGGCGAAAGGTCGCTCGGACCGGAAGGCGAGGATTAACTCCGGCTCTAGCGAGTACCCTCGTGCCCCTCTTTTCTACGTATCAACTACAACCACTGCTCGAGAAGGCAAAGCAACAAGCATCACTTACTAACTAATCTGAACACGATTTTCAACGGACCCATGGAGAGGTGTCTAAAACTATTTAATTAACTTCCAGAAGTCTCTTAAATATGCTAGCAGAGTAACATCTACGCAATACAACTTGAAGAAATTCCTACTTAATAGAAAGCTTTATTGCTCTATTTGCAAGTAATCTCCTCAATGACATTAAATTGCAGGGAGGCGGCGGTCCCGCCATCATCCCACTGCTAAGCATCCCCCTTGGCATTCACAGTCCCCCAACCAGAGTAGTAGTAGAAGTTTTTGCGCTATTAGGGATGGACAGAAAAGGGTAAGGGTGGAGGGTGTCAGCATAAGCCTACTCTTCACGAAAGACACCAAGGGGTCCACATCTTAACGCCCCATCCCATGTATGGCATACTCACTCAAAGTGCCCTCCACAAAGCACCTCAAGTATAGGTCTGGATAACACTGAAAAAAATCTGCCTAACCCAGGACAGACAACATTATTGTGATTTATACACTTTTAAAGCACTAAATTACTTATTATCTGCCGCAGCCACAGCCGCAGACAATTAAGCATCAATTATGAGAATGTGGTCACATTTATTAAAGGCATATGATGATATCAAAGATAGGGTTGCCACCCTGGATACAATATACACAAGTTCTCCGGATCTTGCGCCTCTTGAATGAGCCTTTCCACTTGTGCCTTGACGGATGATGCAGGAGGACCATTCTCGGTGCCCATGAGTTTCTGCTCCAGTCTTTCCATGGCTCTCATGGCTATTGGGTTCCTCTCCACTGATAGAGAACCAAAGAAATAATTCACAATTTAGGAAACTTATCCTTGAACAGATAGAGCAGCTTACATCAAAAGTTTGTTTTGAATCCTCATTTTGGGTTTTGGTCAAACAACACTAGGTCTCTGCTATAAATTACTCCTGTGTTCACTTGAATCTATTTTGTTTGCTGCATAAATATAAAATATCTCTTGGGAGCATGTAAAACTGAACATAATTTTCATCAGCTTGATGTTCACCAGAGAGTTCAACAGAGTACGTCCCCACTATTGAGTAAGACCATTACATTGCCAACTTAACACCATTAACAACTTTGAAATGATTAATATCTATGACCATATCTATTGAGCACGGGTAATCTCAAAAAGATTGTAGATTGCACCCTATCTAGAATCTTGTTCATCTTATCTGTCATTCAAATTTTTTTCCATGGCTTTCATTACCATTCACTCTCAATGACACAACATTGACCTCAACCCAATTTGAACCATTCTGAAGCAATTCCAATTAAAAGGTTTTCAAATTTTTAAAAGACATTAAAAAAGACATTGATAAGTCTATAGACCACCAACTATGGGCCACTACTACCAATGTGATACAGATATTATTTCACCTACTTTTCATACTGATATAGACATTCCCCAATGATGTCACGAGTAGTAGCAACTACCCATGATACATTCACTAAAGGCAAATAGCTAAAAAAATATACTTATTTCAATCCCCTTTCCTACTCACCATTCTGCAAGCTATCATCAGTTTTAATGAGGTTGGCTTGGCCACTGGTTGATGTAGAGGCTCTGGAACTGCCCTTGGATGTCCTGAGCTTAGCTGAGGGCTCCACTGATGATGATGACATGGAATGTGTGACTGTGGTAGGAAAAGCAGCAGCAACCCTATCACCAGAGGGCATCATGGCCAAGGTGCCACCGCTGACCGGCCCTCCCTTATTGTCTACTCCCAGCATTTTATACTTTGGCTTCAGCGTCCACACATACAGTGGATCATAAATGAGAACCTCAACAACAGTCAGTATTATCTGATAGTATTTTCTCATCAAGGCCATTGTAACTTCACATGATCTGTTGGAATGATTAAAGAGAGAAAAAATAGCCAATATTAAAAATCACTAAAAGAAGCACTGCTTAAAGTCATCTCATTTTACAATAAAAACTACCCAAAAATTCCATTGATCCAGTTTCTTAATCACCCTACATGCCTTGCATTTCCCTATCAAAGACATGAGCAATATCGAGAGTAACTAAATATACCTGACTACAGTATGTTGCTTCATTCAAACAACCACAAAAAGCACCTGAATTTCACTGCAAAGCAAATATTTATTCAGGGGAGGGTTGGTATTCTATGTTCACAGAGAAAGCAGCACTTTTCTAGTGAGTGAGGGGGGCTCATAAGCAGGGGAGACCAGAGGTTATTTGGTTACATGGGGCCCCAACCTGGAAGAAATTTGAGAAAAGCTCAACATTTGCATACAAGCAGCATTCAGTACGAGCATAAACTTTCATTGGTTTTCAAATCAGGTTAATTGTTTCTCTGGCGTTAATAGGCCATGTGTTACCGGAAAAGTACAAGAGTAACTCAAGGTGATATAAAAATTACCATTTACAAAGTTAATTGCAGATTCCTCCTTTCTTTCTAGTGCTAGATGGTTAAATACTTTCAGCTAAAGCAAAAAATTCATCAAGCTTAAGCTAAACAGACCATTTAGTCAAAATTAGCAGACGTGAGGAAATATTTGATAACCCCTTGCACCAGGCCACCATCACAGAAGAACACAGTAATTAAAGAGGGGCACCACGGAAGTGAAAATTAAATGATTTCAAGAAGACTGCAAATGTGCTTAACTGGTTAAAATCTGAATTAAAAAATTTATTCCCTTGACCAGTAAATCTTTAATCAGGATCATCATTTTCAGATGGTTGATTCTTTATTTGTAAAATTAACACCCTTAGGGAGGAAAGCAAAAGATATTCGTGCCGACTTTCAGAACAGTCTCGGGGACTCTACTCCTTGATATCCTATTGTCGCCAAGGGGAAAAACGAGTTTGAGTTTGGTTGGGAGAGCTTAGATGATGATCCACATAGTGTTTGGCCAAAATTTGTCACTACACCAGAAATAATTGCAAAAAGTGCACAAAATGGCCATAGGACTGAATATGTGAGAAATTTCAGAAGCTGTGTGGATGTCATCTGAATAGGTATTTTTTTTAAGGTAATCTACCGGTAAAGGTAGGTTTTTGGATGGACACAACTACCAAACAAACATTTTATTACTCCTAACAAAACACAAAATCCATTATCCTACTCTACATCAGGTCCCTCTTCATCTCTGAGTACTTTCTTCCTCCCTTCATCCCGTCCAACATCCCTATCCTGTTCCTTCCCTTTCCTCTTTTGCCCAACATTCTCCCCTCTATCACAGTCTTCAACATCCCACTGCCGGTCAAAACCCCCTTCATCCACTTTTCCTGCCTCCATAGGATTTATCCTAACAAACCTCTCCCTTCGCTAACCATACCAAGCACTTTTCCTCGTTTGTTTTCTTCTCTGTCCATTTTACCTTCTCCATTCTTCTCCACACCCACATTTTAAAAGTCTCCAGTCTACGTCTATCATCCTGCTTCAATGACCATGTTTCCGCGCTGTAGATAGCTACGCTCCATATCAAAGTTTTTACGAGTCTTTTCTTAACATCCTTACTCAACGTCCCCGTCATCAACTCCCTCCTCCTTGTGGAAGCCTCTTTGCCTAGCGCAATTCACCGAGATTCGTAAACTGTTCTACCTGCTCTAGTTTTTGCCCTCTAATTTTAATGTTAAGCCTAGCCTTTTTCTATCTAGAAAATCGCATAACCTTTGTTTTATTAATATTGATTCTCATCCCATACCTGTCGCAATGAATGTCCAATTCACTAAGCAATGCTTGCAGCCCCTTGGCTGACTGACAAACTAAAGCTTGGTCATCAGCAAACCTAACTGACTTTACGAATTCCCCGCCCACTTTCATTCCTACCTCCAGGTGTTCCCATGCCTCTTTGATCATTTCCTCTGCATACAGGTTGAACAGCAACGGTGATAATGGGCAACCCTGCCTTACACCTCTTCCTAACACTGCCCAACCGGACTCCCCGTTCCCCACTCGCACCTGAGCAGTCTGAGACATGTACAGGTTGCGGATTAGCCTCCTTTCCCTCCAGTCTATTCCTATTTTCTGCAATATACTCATTAGTTTTTCCCAATTCACTCTATCAAACGCTTTTTTGAAATCTACGAAACAGGCAAATACTTCCTGGTTGTGTTTTATATTCCTCTCAATTAATAATCTCATTACTGCAATGGCATCACACGTACCTCTCCCCTTCATAAACCCAAACTGATCATCCCCTAAGTAATCATTTGCCCTACTCTCTATCCTTTTGTTTATGATCCTGAGAACAACTTTAGCTGCATGGGATATCAAACTTATCGTCCAGTAGTCCTCACAAGATGTAGCCTTTACCTGAATAGGTATATCACATTTTAACAGTGGATTTGGAAAAATACCTGAAAAAAGATACGAATTGTTGCCACACCTGCCTCATTCACCTGATTTGGCTCCATCAGATTTTCATCAATTCCCTAAGCTCAGAATTTCCCTTAGTTGAAGGGAAATTTCACTTAGTTGGAATTTCTCTTAAAACAAAGAAATAACAGCCAAAGTACACTTAAGTATCTAATTTTCAAAGTGGGATCAAGATACCCGAACGTCGCTGGACTAAGTGTACCTGTGTACCGGGAGGCTAAATTAAAAAAATTATTAAGTTTTGCTAAGGTAAGTCGCTTACATTTATTCCATTCAGAGAACTTTTCAAACTACCCTTGATCATAATTATTGATGTAAGCTATGCCAAAAAAATGCATCCCATAAATTGGTTTAAATTATTTCTGAATAATTTAGACAAATATTGTAAAACAATCAAATGCAAAATTTCTCCATTTGAGCTTAGAGAAAATATATGAAAACAGGTTGCATTTGGCGGATATAAAATAATACTTACTTTTTAAACACTCCTTCAATTCCACAAATCCCCATTCCATCAACAATGTCTCTAGTTAGCCGGAATGGAACAGATTCTGGTGTATTCAAGGTTTTTCCTTGCTCGAAGGCAATTCCTATACTCAAAGACAACCACAAAATTGCATACATTAACTTAAATATAAAACAATTCCCATGATTAACTTTACTGGTCCATGGTAGACAACACAAAGAGGTAGAGCTATTCCGAATTTCTCAAAATCAAAAATGCAGTTTTTAAGAGATAAGACAATATGTTCAAGAAATTTAAGTGCACCCAACAATGTTTCCATATAAATTGAACTTTAATTGCACAACATCACTTCCTAAGCTTTATTACAATTGAACATAAAGAACACAATTTTAAATCTTGAAAAAAAACCAAATGATTCTTCTACTCTAATTATGACTTAAATACATAAATGTATTCCTCCAGATGCACACCATTCCCTGTCACCCAAATCAAGAATGACCAGTGAAAGAAACGATTCTTTTAAAATTAAAAGTAATGACGATGAGAGAATAGCCTCGATTCGTACAGTATGGTAAAACAAAAACTAACACGCATACATGCATACATACCCTCACATAACATACACATTTACATATAATTACATACTTATATATACATATATGTATATATATATATATATATATATATATATATATATATATATATATATACTACCTTGATCAAAAAGTTCCCGGAATTTATTCAGAAAATTAAAAATACAAGTTTATTCATCTAAATCTATATTGTCCCCTTCAAAGTAATCCCCATCGACTGCAACACACTTATGCCAGCGCTTGATCCAATCCTCGAAACATTTTTTATATTCGGTTTTCGGTATGTCCATCAGTGCTTCCTGCGATTTTTCCATTACTTCCTCTCGGCTGCTAAAACGCGTTCCCCGTAATGGTTTTTTAACTCGATTGAACAGAAAGAAGTCACAGGGAGCCAAATCAGGTGAATTCGGTGGCTGTTGGATGGTATTTGTTGCATTTTTCGTCAAAAAATTACGAATAATGATAGCACTGTGCGACGGTGCGTTATCATGGTGCAAAATCCACGAGTTTTCTGCCCACATTTCTGGTCTCTTTCGGCGAATTGCTTCACGCAAACGTCTCATAACGCCCAAATAATACTCTTTGTTTACTGTCTGGCCTTCTGGCAAAAATTCATGATGCACTACACCGTTGTAATCCATGAAAACCGTCAGCATTGCCTTCTTTTTTGACTGAAAACGACGTGGTTTTTTTGGTCTCGGCTCATTTGGTGAACGCCATTCACTTGCCTGATGTCTGGATTGCGTGTCGTACTCATAAACCCACGTCTCGTCTCCAGTAATGATCCTTTTGATGAATGTGGGATCGGATTCAGCCTCGCAAATCATGTCTTTTGCGACGTCAACACGGTCTCTTTTTTGCATGAAATTGAGGTACTTTGCTGCTACACGACGGAAACCCAAATCATTAACCACAATGTCTTGGGCGGATCCATAGGCAATGTTCAAGTCCTCCGCTATTTCTCTGATGGTTAATTTGCGGTTATTGACCAACATTTCTTTCACTTTATCAATTTTTTCACCGACTTTCGATGTCGATGGTCTGCCACTGCGTTCATCATCTTCGATTGACTCACGACCACTTCTGAACCGCTCGTGCCACTGGTAAACGACTGTTTTTTTTAGAGAATCGTTGCCGAAACACTTTTCCAACATTTCCAACGTCCGTGCGCCACTAAATCCGTTTTTTACGCAAAATTTAATACAAGTTCGTTGTTGCAAATTTAAATCCATTTCTGCAATTGTAAAAAATCGCCAACACACACAGAGATAGATGTACTCTTGGCTACGTAACTTTTGCAAATGTCAAGTTATGACACTAAGATTTAAAGGGAATATCAACAACAGATGTACCAATTTAACAAAAAAAACAGAACTCAAATCGGAACAATGGGAGCGCCACACGGTGGTTATTCCGGGAACTTTTTGATTCAGAGAAATAGCGGAGGACTTGAACATTGCCTATGGATCCGCCCAAGACATTGTGGTTAATGATTTGGGTTTCCGTCGTGTAGCAGCAAAGTTGGTGCCAAAAGACCTCAATTTCATGCAAAAAAGAGACCGTGTTGACGTCGCAAAAGACATGATTTGCGAGGCTGAATCCGATCCCACATTCATCAAAAGGATCATTACTGGAGACGAGACGTGGGTTTATGAGTACGACACGCAATCCAGACATCAGGCAAGTGAATGGCGTTCACCAAATGAGCCGAGACCAAAAAACCACGTCGTTTTCAGTCAAAAAAGAAGGCAATGCTGACGGTTTTCATGGATTACAACGGTGTAGTGCATCATGAATTTTTGCCAGAAGGCCAGACAGTAAACAAAGAGTATTATTTGGGCGTTATGAGACGTTTGCGTGAAGCAATTCGCCGAAAGAGACCAGAAATGTGGGCAGAAAACTCGTGGATATTGCACCATGATAACGCACCGTCGCACAGTGCTATCATTATTCGTAATTTTTTGACGAAAAATGCAACAAATACCATCCAACAGCCACCGAATTCACCTGATTTGGCTCCCTGTGACTTCTTTCTGTTCAATCGAGTTAAAAAACCATTACGGGGAACGCGTTTTAGCAGCCGAGAGGAAGTAATGGAAAAATCGCAGGAAGCACTGATGGACATACCGAAAATCGACCGTAACTTTTGCAAATGTGAAGTTATGACACTAAGATTTAAAGGAAATATCAACAACAGATGTACCAATTTAACAAAAAAAACAGAACTCAAATCGGAACGATGGGAGCGCCACACGGTGGTTATTCCGGGAACTTTTTGATCAAGGTAGTATATATATATATATATATATATATATATATGTATGTATATATATATATATATATATGTATATATATATACATATATATTTATATATATGTATATTTATATATATATATGTATATATATACATATATATATATATATATATATATATATATATATATATTTATATATATATATGTATATATATACATATATATTTATATATATATATATTTATATATATATATGTATATATATATACATACATCCAAGCCAAAGCCCTAGCCAATCGGCTATCCTCCATCTTCAGTGAAGTTATCAGTGTGGCAAGAGTTACCACGTACTGTGTAGGAGTATCTACAATAACCTCTTCACCATCCGAGATGTCACTAAAGCAGCAAATGAAACCTCTGAACAAGTTTCCATCCTGCACCTGAACCAAAAAGCTGTCTTTGCCAGAGTCCAAAATTCACACCTGTTTCAAACAATGGAAGGCATTAACTTTGGCCCCAAACTTCTCAAGCCCGTGAGGGTGATGTACGGAGAAGCCACTGTAATGGTAAGTCAGTCAATGACCTTAACAGCACCTATTCCCATGACCACAGGATTCAGACAAGGAAGTCCGGCAAACTGAATGCAAACACCATGAAGCCCTTTATTCAAGAGGTCAAGCAAAAAGTACAGTTTCCTGTAGATGGCCACGACCCACAGTCACCCAAAGTGGTCATTTCTACAACATATACTGACAATGTAGCCTTTTTTCTCTAGAACAAAGAGGCTTTAAATGCTGTCCAAAGAGCATTCCACGTGTATGCCCTATCCTCAGGTGATAAACTGAACGTCAACAAAAACAAAGAACTGTGGTGTACTGCTAACAACAATGGGTGGAATAATAAATGAGACTTCCAATGGCTGCACGAAGGAATGGTCTATCTGGTTCTGTGGCTAGGAGGCAATGCACTCAGCGCAGAGCAAAAAGCAGCAGGAGTGGTAGGAGAACAGCTCGCGAGATGGGTTGTGGCATGGAAGAAAAGCCACCACACTATCATTCAGGGGAAGATTTTGCCTAACAAACCAATTTCTGGGTCCACGAATGTATCACATCCTCCACGTGGCACAGACACCTCCATGGGGCATACATACCCCCACCAATCCTCAAAAGGCTCCAGGCGATCTTAAATGGCTTTATCCCGGGTAACGGCAAGCAGTGGGTAAAGCAAGATGGGCTGACAGCCCCAATAACCGCAGGTGAACTGAGTCTCATCAGTTTACCGGATAAAATAGATTCCACTAGAATCAGGACCATGCAATCTCTCCTTTCATTGCCCTTCGATGGGCCTTGGTAAATCCTCACGGCATCCGTTGAAAGAGGCAACAGGAGAGCAAGAGAATACAACAGCTTCCACAATAAAGCCAAAAGAGCATGGACCTCAATGCATGCCATGATAGACGGGGGCACACTAAATTTTCCTGACCAATGGCCACCACCCTAGTCACTAGATGAAATGTGTCATACAATTGTGTGAAAAGGAAACTTGTTCAAAAATTCCCTCTGACAAAAAGAGAGAAATACCAGAACATTATGCACTCGAAGAGAGGAAAGACATGGCCCCTAAGGGACTGGAGGACATTCTACTGCGCACCATTGTTTCAAAGCAGGTTGGCTGATTCTGTCTTCCTGCAAACGACGTGAATAGCCGGTAACACAATCTGCCCTCTATGGACGGAGGAGCAAGGGGAAGGCGATCATTTAATACTATCTTTCAACAAAACAAAATAAACATGGACGGCAGAGGCGAAAGTGATCAAGAAGCTCCTCAGTATTACAATGAAGAGATGGCGTGCATGGGAATAAAAATGAAAAAATGTAAATACGATGGTCATCCGGAAAGTAGTACCCGTTCGTGCCGCATGAAGTGCTGACGACGCGAGTAGCTGCTGGACGAGGTCAGATAGCTTCAGTGGCTTGTCTGCCTTCTCTGAGCCAAGTTGCGTGACGCTAGCATTGCCTGTGTTGTTTCTGTGATTGTTTACAATGTTTAAAAAAATTGAGAACGCCGCCAGTTGTGAAGTGAGGGCAGTGATTAAATTCCTCAATGCAAGAAATGTTCGCCCATGTGATATTCATCGCCAATTAAAGGAGGTGTATGGAGACAATGTAATGGACGAGTCGTCTGTTCGGCGGTGGTGTCGCAACTTCAACATGGGGAGGGGGAACACACACGACGATGAGCGTTCGGGTAGACCATCTGTCATTACAGACCAACTGGTGAGCTCAGTTGACGAATTCGTGAGGAACGATCGGCGCGTCACAATTGATGACATCTGTGAGCATTTTCCCAATGTTTCTCGAACAATTGTTCATGAAATTGTTAAACACCATCTGCATTATGCAAAAATTTGTGCAAGATGGGTCCCTCGCGTATCTCAATGAGCTGGCGGCGAAGGACTATGCAGCAGGAATACAGAAACTTGTCACACGTTATGACAAATGCCTTAATTTGCTTGGAGATTATGTTGAGAAGTAGTTTAAAGTATCCTCTTTCAAATAAAATTTTTTATGTTTGTTAATATTTACTTTTGTGTCTTTATTTCACGAACGGGTACTACTTTCCGGATGACCCTCGTACATAGAATGGCAATGGGAAAACTACCAAGCAACCCTTGCCAAAAGCATAGTATACAAGGACTTCATCATGTTTGCAAAGAAATTAACTACTTAGAGCATTTCCAGGAGTCCTTCAAAGACAAATTGACCAGGGAACTGGCGTACCACAAAGGACAAAATAACATAATGCAATCCTTCCTGAATTTTTGGGGAACTGGGAACATACTGTCCACATTCAAGGAGATGAACAACGACGAGCTGGAATTGACTATAAAATCTGACAGAAGTAACAGGGTATATAGTATTGCAGATCACAAGGTGGCATCATGTGGTGAGACAGGGGGCCTAGATGGTGGTTGCAGCCCCATTAGTGGCCCCTCCTGACGCATAGTTAATGAGGAGTGTAAGAAATGATAACAACAATAATAAAATAAGGTGCCAATGAGAGAATAACCTTGCCCTGATATAATAATAATAGCACTCACAAACACAGACACTTATCTCATTAAGGTGGCAAGAAGAGTCTGTAAAAGGGAGATTTCTGACCCAAATGATAAGTCAGATAGCTTTTGCTAATCTGCATGAAAATCAACCAAATTTATCACATAAATAGCCGAAATATAGAGGTACCTTAATAAATTACTATGAGTAACAATTACTGATGTTACTGGCTTGGTATATCTACTCTCTAAGAACAAGAGGAAATGTTGTCTCAAGTTCAGCTCACCTAAATCAACATGGAGTACCTCAGCTGTGCTCTCATCTATCAGGATATTCTGTACATGCCTGTCACCAAGGCCCAAGACATATCCGATGATGGATGATGTAGCCACACTAAAATAGATCACGTCACATTGGTTACTTTAATATCTTTAAAATAAATATGAGACATTTTGGCAGGCAGAAAACTAATGTCCTCCGTAATTATTGAAATTTCTACTGGAAAACTGAGATAATGAGGCATTCTTTCATGAATGTGCTAAGTATAAACTGAGTTAAGTTGCTTAGAATAAAAGCCTTTGATCAGACAAGGCGAAGTCAAGTTTCTGATTCTTCTTGAGAAGACAAGTGTTAATGTTTGTCCACTTGGTGAAACTGACAAGGACAGATATTTTTAAGGACAAAGAGGAAGTAGTAAAACTTACCTTCTGGTATATGACTGCCTCATCTCATACCAAATCCCAGGATTAGGAAATTTGCTGAAGAAATAATGCCTGAACACTGGTTGCAAATTTTCACAAATTTCCAAATACACCTGCAATTTGATTTTCTTTGTAGATTTTTGGACATCCTGGGTGGAAAAAAATCAAAATTTTTAACTTTGCCTATAAAACCAGAGTTAAAATCAAACAGGATGTCAGGTTAATCAATTCACCATTAGGGAGACAATGAACATGTCTAACTTTGAAAGCCTCTAAACTTACTAATCATCTTTTCATGGATTCAAAGAGCAATAAATAAAGACCAAACAAAAAACACAGCAAGCATTCCCTTGAATTATAGATGATCAAGGAGGCTAACATCTGGCTTCCCACCCAGAGCCCGGGTTTGAATCCCAGAGGTGGCAGATATTTTCCAGTCGTATCCCGATCCCTACTTGAGGTGCTTTGTGGAGAGCACTTTGAGTGAGTAAGGGATGTTAAACTGCCGACCCCTTGATACCTTTGGTTGAGAATAGGCCGACACTGGGTTTCTCTCCATCCTTCATCCTTCCCTGTCCTAACCATGTGAATGGCCTTACCTGTTGGTCCCATCCCCTAAAAACTACTATACGTACAGGTTGTGGTACTTAAATCCAGACAAGCATGCATTTCCACGAATGAGATTTCCTCACCGGGTGAGCAAAACCATCCCCAAAATTCTCCGGGGCATTATACTTAGCCACAAATTCGTAAACAGTTGATTTGGGGTACCAGAAGAATCAAACTATTTCCAAATATAACGCGCAGCGCAAACATTTTGACATCAGTGATAGCAAAGTTTGGTTTGGTATGTGATGGTATAGTCCACCCAGTACTAAGCCCAATGACATGTGACATTGACACAACAGGAAAGGGCGGGCTAGTTCCTTTCCCTGTGCTTGCTATCCTGCTAGTATTTCCCCGCAAGATCTATTGCCTGAACCATGAAAATATGAAGAATTTTGTCTGACAGTCAAACATAAGCTAGTAGGTGATGTTTTCTTAGTGAATCACTACAGACAACATCAGCTTATATTCAGTAATATCATGTCATGCACTGAAATAACATGAAATCAAGTACAAATTTCTAAAACTTCATCTTTCTCTAATATGCCAAAACTAAAAATATGACTTTACTCACCATCATCATACTTCTGCAAGTACGTATTGGATAATCAGATGGGTTAAATTTTGAATGTGCACCAATGATATTCTTAACCCCATGAAGGTAATTTCCAATGGAAATTGTATTGTTGCACCACTCAATAATGCCACTACGATGCGAGAGTGGCACCACCTGGAATCAAAGAGATGTATATCATCAATGACAGTACAATACAACTCTAGCAGAAAATATTTAAAACTTTCTAGAATGCGTGGCCCCTCTAAAAATAGAGACAACAAAGACATACAGAGTAAATCCTTCACTATAACAGACATGGACTTTTATTTGTGCTACATCTTGGCCTCTTGTGAGGTAAAAGGTAAAAAAGACCAGCATAGGCCTTCAAACATGTACGAATTAATACGTACGTACTTCCTTCCTTCCTTCCTTCATAATGCTACTCATGCCTATCTTTTTTTTCTCTCTTTCTTCCTAGCCTTACATTCTTCCATGTATTCCGGTTCTTAACATAACATTCCCCAATTAAAGTCTCTGCGTCCATCATTCCTGCCTCCTTAGAATTATGGGGATCATGATGACCAATGTACCGGCTTCCCACCCGGAGGGCCCTGGTTATAATCCTGGAGCCAACAGATCTTTTCCAGGGGTATCCTGATCTCTACTTGTACTTTTTGGAGGGCACTAAGATTATGCCATCATCCTCTGGATGGGATGTTAAACTGTGGACCCCCTGGTGCCTTTAGTTAAGAATAGGCTAATGCTGGTGCTGGGTTTCCCTCCACCTTTCCTCATTTCCCGGCCATCCCTAATGGCACAAGTGACCTCGTCTGTCAGTCACGGAAAATAACTTCTCCTTTTAATTTCTCTCAAAAATTCCCTCCTTTGCGGTTTTTATATATTGCATTGTATGTGTGTTTTTAAAAATTGTTACACATAGAAATACACTTTGAATATAAATATTTTTTTATAAATAAAATGTTGCAGTTCTCAGGAACAGGCATAATTTCTCCTGCTGCATATAATTACTGAACAAACAACTTTTAAACCACAAAGTGTCTGCACCCTGAGGAATCTGTATATTACCATATTTGTCACAGAAGTTATATAGTGGCTAATTTTCAGGAGTCAAGGCACACTTACTTAAGCTAATGTCAAAATTAATTTCTAAGCTTCTCATGGGGTGCTAGCATGTTTTTTTCTTCATTTACTCCTAAAAAATCCTCCATTATCAAAACGTAAAGCAGCATTTAGAATTTGATACGTGGCTCATTCATAACATTTTTGCACTTACATTTTTTTTCAACTTCCGGATAAAACAAAAATGCCATTATAACCAACATCATGACGTCATTTGCCTGCAATGCACGCTACCTTGGCACCATATAATTTGCTTATGGCTGTTGCAATTTTGCTTTCTTATTATTAGTTATCCTTTCAGTAATAATTCTATATTTATAAAAAATGTGAAGGAAATCAATGTCTTGGCAAAGCTATAAAGTCTGTGACTGACTGTAAATAAAGTTCACAGTTTAAGGCTTAACTTTGTGGAATTCCTTCATGACGAGAGTAAAAAAAAAATAACGTACAGTTTCTGTTATTTTTTACTCTCATAGCTGTAAATATGCTGTACTGCGATGCTACCCTCGAAAATCTCAGAGACAATCGGGAATTATAATATTTTAGAGGCTACAAAAGATAAGGGCCTTTTGAGAGGTAACCACTTTCACCTTTGACATTCAACTAAAATTTATGCTAAAAATACAGTATATCAATGAATTTTATAGAAATTCAAAGATAAATAAGGGTAAAATACAAATTCAGGAGGCAAAAGAACATGATATATCAATTGCACACGAAATTAATGACTTAAAGTAGCACTATTCCACCACAATTTCATTACTAAGTACAACAGGCTTCAACATAAGAATGTCATTTTCAGGAAAATGCAAGCATGGGTTTGGGCAGTTGGCTGTATGTACCTAGAAAGCTATGGCTAAATGGGGGAGGACCAGGGGAGAGGGAGTGTGGAATGAAAGGGAGAAAAGGGAGCCGGATGTGCTTTGAGAAGCAGATCTTGTTATCTAATATAAAAAAGTGGGGTGAGGGAATGGAAGTACACCAGTTCAGGTATGCAGCATCCTGCTACGTGGAGGCAATTTTACTTACACTGATTAATATTATTTATACCGAAGTAAAATTATATAATAATTTTACTAACCCCAATTAAGCTTACACTGATAGCTTCTTCCAAATAAGGATATTTTAATCAAGAATAACACATGAATAATGACTAAACTTAACCTATTTCACTTGAATATAACTATATACAACAGCAGACTATACAGTCACCACAAATGTCAGAAGTTTTTTTCACAAGTCTCGCTTCACTAATCCTAACACTTTAAACTTACACATGCACAGTAAATTGGCTATTTAGCCTGAAATGCAAAATAAGATTCAGAGACTGAAACATTTATTAATACAAAGTGCATGTTGATATGACCTTAAATCTGTGCATTCTGGTTATTGTGAAGCGAGTGAGGAGAATTTAACTGTTCTCATTCATTTCGCAGAGCCAGAAAAAGATAACTTTCACAATTTTTAAAACAACTCATTTCATAAAAAAGATAAAATTTGAAATATTTTCCATGGTCTTATAACAAATTATGTAACCTATGTTAAATTATTAAATTAACACGGACTATAAACAAATCAAGGGCTGCAGTCTCACGATTTAAATATTGATGATAACAATTGAAAGATTAAAATTAAAAAGTGAAAACACTACGAGACAATGAATGTACATGTGTATTAAATGAAATGCCTTGTGAAGATTCTCTACTATTCACCCTCATGGACACTTAAAGCTCCAGGGAAGTAATAATTGGAGACCAATATATTTCAGAACGCAAGCATTTCCCCTGACTCAATTAGAAAGTACAATAAGGTCACCTTATTGTCTAGTGCCATACTTAGCATGCATGAGTTTTTTTACTATTTCTTGAAAAATAGATTCAACAAGACGGTGAATATACGAGGCATATTCATAAAGTAAGGGCCCTTTGCTTATATTTAAATATTGGTGCTTCAGAACACAGTTTTACTCTTGCAGCGCCATCTACTGATTCATTGAGAAGCTACAGCAGCATTTGTTTTGTTTCAGAAATTGTTTGCTTGTCCGTGCATGCAAACAACAATGTCCATGACAATTGTTCATCCCGCCAGCAGTGAAGTGCGTTCTGTCTTACGATTCTTACATGCATAAGGATTGTCGGCTGCTGAAATTCATCGGGAGTTATGCCTAGTTTGTGGACCTACAGTTATGAGTGAAGGAAAGGTTAGACAATGGTGCCGTGATTTTAAGAATGGACGAACAAATGTCCATGACGAAGAGCGAAGTGGCAGGCCCAGTATTCTGACCAATGCAATTGTTTCGCAAGTGGAACAAAAACTGCAATGCGATTGATGATTAATGGCCTGGCTGAACAATTTCCTCAACTTCGATGCCCTACTATCCACAACATTAGACGAGAGTTTTTGGGCCATTACCAACAAGATGTATATGACTTATTTTCTCGCATTGTTACCAGGGACGAGACATGGATATCCTACATCATTCCAGAAACAAAACAGCAATCGATGCAGTGGCAACACCCATATTCACCAAAACCAAAAAAGTTTAAGCCATCTCCGTACACAATGGCTACCATTAATGGCTACCGTTAATGGCTACTGTTTCTTGGGACATGAACGGTGTTCTTTTAGTGTGTTTATGGAACGTGGGAAAACAATTACAGCTGATGTGTACTGCAAAATGCTCAACAAACTGAGAAGTGTGATCAAAACAAACAATGCTAGAAACTGTCATCAGGCGTAATTCTCCTCCATGATAATGCACATCCTCACACTGCTGTCAAAACCAAAAAGAAAATTCAAGATTTTCATTGGGAACTCTTTGACCACGCACCATACAGTCCTGACCTTGCACCTAGCAACTACTTCCTCTTCCCGCACTTGAAACAGTGGCTCGGTGGACAACGTTTCAAAACCGAAGAGGAACTCAACAACAGCGTTGTCAACTAGTTCAACTCTCAGGCGGCGAGCTTCTATGCAGAGGGGCTAAAGAAGCTGGTGCAGGAGTACGAAAAATGCTTAGAAGTGAACGGCGATTATGCAGAGGAGTGAAGCAGGTTTTAGCTAACTAAAAGTGCCAATAAAATGTGTTTCATTAGAGTATATTTTTCCCTGTGACCAAACGGCCCTTACTTTATGAACGGGCCTCATATATAAACAACGAACAGGCAGTATACTAGCATTCATGAACAATGGAAAATACGGGGTTTGACAATTTATATGAAACATCAACCTTATGGCTCTCTTTTGAATTTTGAAAATATTCAAGGCATGGGATGAGGAACCCAATAGAATGCTATACAGTAGATGGGCAGGAAAATGTCATAGTACAGGGATATTAGAACGTCTAGATAAACAATAGATTGGTTAGCTCTGATAAAGAAACAGATGGGAAGGGGATTTGTAGATAAGAGTTAGTATTAATTTCCCAAGATAGATGAAGATCAATGGTGGAATCAAGTAGTGTTTAGCGACCTAATTGGGGTATGCTTTCCCTTCAAAATCAACAGCTATAATATTAGTGTCCTTATTAATACTGGAAGAGTAAACAACATGTTATTTATCAATGTGAGCTTTAAGCACTTACTGTTACACCATTTAGATAAAAGCAGAGGAACAAAGTCAGCACAAGATTTAAATGAGACAAGATGAGATGAAATAATAATGATATCTGTAAAATTACCACAAAAGACTGGATTAAAATTAGCGAGAAAAAGATCACTGATATGTATTGCATGGAAAATTGATAATGAATTGTAATTTTTAAATGATTCAAAACAAATTATGCATTGGAATTGGACTATACATATTATTGGACAATACACATTATCCTCTATATTTGGACTCAAATACATACTATGCAAATAAGATAAATATGTACGCAGAGAATTTTAAAGGACTTTATGAGACATACATCTTTATTACATATGCATTCTATATGAATTATTTAGTCTCCAATTGTGTATTCCTCATCTGACACATATATAAAAAAGTAATGCACACATACTGGCTGATTAAGTTTTGGCCAGACCATCCAAAAGAGCAGACGATGGATATTAATGCAACTTATCTAGATTGATGGATTATTATAAATAACCTACTCCATATGTCCGAATTCGAAGCCTTCCCCTCCATGCATTTTTATCTTTACGCAAGAGGCAGTTAATGAGGTCAAACACCTGCTGCATGACAGCATCCTGGCGTAAGTCATCGCGGCCCTGTAACCAAAGGAAATACTAGTCAAATTGGATCGCCACAGAAGAAACCCATCAACAACAAGCAATGAGCAGAATAGCCTATCACCCAAAAAATTCCACACACATTTTATACGTATACATGCAATCTTTTCAAACAATTTACCTTTAAAAGCTGAGGGTAATTATTTCCATCACTCCCTTGGCAGGTGATTTTCTTAGGCACATTAATGCCGCCAACTAGAGTATAAGTAGGCAAGTATTTCCAAACACCTGAAAAAACACACACACACGCATACATACATGTATCATTTTAGACATACATAAATTTACACACACACACACAACACATATACAGGGACTATTAAGAAAGTAATGCGCATTTTCCGGGAAAAATAGATTCATTGATTGTATTTGTTCAAATGCTTAAAATTCTTTTAAATACACTCCCGCTGCATCATTACACTTGCAGAAACTTGTCCGCTACACCTGAAAGGCGCCCTTAAACTCCTCCACGGGAATGTTTCAACGTGCTTTTGGATGTTTTCCACTGTCTCCCAAGGCTATCCGTTCAGCTCTCTCTTCGGTCTGAGAGGGGCTGGGGGACCACCCCTTAGGGGTTGTGCTTCCAGCCAGGAAGTCGGCAACAATTAGGGAATTGTGGCTGGGGGCACATGGTGTGTGGCTGGGCACTCCAGCGCACCGTGCTACTCAGTCAAAAAACACGCTTCACGCGGAGGCATGCACGCACCCACCCCTGCTACGCCCACATACAAACACGCCCGGCCACTCACGCTTGCACCGAGCCATGGTGATGTCCTTTCTGCACAGATTTAAGGCGGGGTAAGAGGAGCGAGTCTGGTGGGCATTGTCTAAAAAATTTGGACAAACTTCGCACACACCTTTCTCGTGCCCATGTGTCCAATCACAAGTTGATACACATCGTTTTAGGGAATCCAAGTTCATCAGAAACCAGGCAAACACTCAATCTGCAATCCCTGAACAAGAAAGCCTTCACTCCGGCAAGATTTTGGTCGCTTTTTGAGACTGAAGGGCATCCTGAACATTCGATATGTTCAAAATATTTTCTACCCTCCCAAAACAACTTGCACCACCCAAAAATACCCGATCTACCCGTGGTATTACTGCCACAAGCTGCCTTGAGTATGCCATGAGTCTCTTTCCTCGTTTTGCCCAGTTTCATACAAAATTTGATTGCACAGTGCTGTTCTAACAACTGGTTCATGAAGGAGCATAACAAGGTCACTTTATAGAGGTTTTGCAAATGAACAGTCCACATTCTGCAAAGGCTGGGAGCCCACTGTCACCGGCCCCCAGCCTTTCCTGAGACTCCCCTTCCTCAAACCCAGCTAGAGAAACCGCCGCTCGTCAGTCAGTCTAACCAGGAAAAATTAAGTCATACTACTTTTGGGACAGAACTTGTGCGATATATACATATAAATAAGCACATGCACATTTAACCATAACAACTGTTATCAACCCGAAAGTTGGTTTGGTAGGTGTAGGTCTCATTCCCCCTAATTGTAATCTCAATGGGGTGCGAATCATACAGGAGTGCACCCAAAAGTGGTAGGACTGATTTTTTTACAAGAATTTTATTGACGATATACTTACATCGGCTTAATAATCTTCAAAGTATGCTCCTTGAGCTACTACACACCTAGTATAACGTTGCTCCCATTCCCCATACGCCCGCTGGAAATATTCTCTGGGGATGCTGTTGATGACCCTCGTCGAAGCCTCTTGAATGGCCTTTATCGAGTCAAAACGTCATCCCTTGAGCTGTCTTTTCATCAGGGGGAAGAAGAAGAAGTCCGGTGTTGCCAGATCGGGAGAATAGGGCGGGTGCGGCAATGTGGCAACGCCGTATTTGGCCAGGAGCTGTCTGACGACGAGCACGCCATGGCACGGCGCATTGTCATGATGAAGCACCCAGCAGTTTGCGATGGCCAGTCTGACTCTTTTCACGCGTTCTCGGAGGTGGGTGAACACCTGCACGTAAAAGTTTGCATTCACAGTCTCCCCTGGTGGGACAAACTCCTTGTGAACTACTCCATGACGGTCAAAAAACACAATCAACATCGTTTTGATTTTTGATTTGCTCATGCGAGCCTTTTTTGGACGTGGGGACGCGGAAGTGTGCCATTCCGCGGATTGTCTTTTCGTTTCGGGGTCATATTGAAAAACCCATGTTTCATCACAAGTTATCACATTGTCCAAACAATTTTCATCTCGGTGCAAATTGGCTAACACTTCTTCGGAAATGCGCACACGCGTTGCCTGTTGGTCGACACTCAGAATTTTTTCGGCACCATCTTGGCGCACACCTTGCGCATGGCCAAATCCTGTGAAATAATGCGTTGGACGCTGGATGCAGACAGACCCAATTGGTCTGCAATTTCTTCACTGGTTAAGCGTCGGTCTGTGTTTAGCAGTGTCCTCACTCTGTCCACATTCGTGTCGGTTCTTGCCGTCGACGGCCGTCCGGAGCGATGGTCGTCTTCAACGAGCTCCCTACCCTCTTTAAACAACTTGTGCCACTCAAATACTGTTAAACAGCTTAAGGCAGTGTCCCCATAAGCCTGCTTGATCATATCGAGGGTCTCAGTTGCCGTCTTCCCGAGTTTCGCACAAAACTTCACGGAATAACGTTGCTCTAAATTCAGATTCATTTTGTTTTTCGACGCGGACAAAAAACTTGCTTCAGTAAAAACGGTGTCCTCACTCAACGACAGCCCGCAGGCGACTGAGGTTGGTGTTGGTCTGTTACTAAGAGCCCCCTCCACCTCACCCTGCCAGGCAGACCCCCCTCCACCGCTCTGTTCACGCCAGAGAAAATCAGTCCTACCACTTTTGGGTGCGACCCTGTACATCAGGGTAGGGGAGCCAGATCCTATCCCAGTATCACTTCAGCAGATAAAGGCTCCACAGATAGTACTTAACATCACAGACCAGATATAAGACTCTAAGAGACTGCTCAGCAATACCTTTTCATACACAATCACCCCTATCTGACTGACCCAAACCCTACCTTTCAATAAATATCATAACCTTTCTTAAAGCCATAGGTTCCTGTGAAGGCCTAACTGATGAGGACATCCGAACTCATCCCCCACCTAATCCCAGTCAATCTCACTCCTAAGGTCTTCCAAAAATTCATAAACCCAACATTCCTAGCAACCCACTATTCTCCCCTAATTCTTCAATAGAATGCATCTATGCATTTGTTGACAACCATCTTCAGCCCCTTGCCCAATCCCTGACGTTCAAACATTTTTGTGGACCCTAAAAATATATTTTTGGACCATTAAGTTGTAATAATATTATGTTACACCATATTGTTAGAATATAGACATTGTTCTCTGAGTGATTAGCTGAATTACTCAGTTATTTTATTTAATAGAAGGTCATACACAACAAAAGATTTAATTACTATCTTATAATTTGTAGGAATAACTTTATGAAAAATAAAAATTGCATTTTACGTTCACATTAACCATGAGTTCCACTAATCCTTAAAAAAAAAGTCCCACCACTCTTGATAATGAATTGAGGTCCATTTAAATATTCCATTAAACTAGCTGAGAGACCTTTTAAATAAGTGTTACCTACCCTTAAATCAAGACATATCAAATGTGAAAATAATTTCACAACAAAGGATTAAATGTCTAAAACTCATACAAAAAATAAAGACTTGTACTTTTCCACAGATTTTATTATATGGTACAAGGCGTTTCACCGACTTGCGGCATCATCAGGTATGCCACAAGTTGGTGAAACGCGTTGTACCATATAATAAAATCTGTGGAAAAGTACAAGTCTTTATTTTTTGTATGGATATTAAATACTTCCACCAAGTGGAGCCTGAAACAAAAGAATATAGTCTAAAACTCACTTGTAATAGAGTTGTATTCTCCAATTGGGGACTCAGGCAGCTTCACAGTGGGAACTTGGACATGACTCAGGTTTGTCAATTTCATTAAAGCCACTTTGGCTCCCATGGTGTTCTCTGTTCAAAATTCAAATATTTTGCTATTAGGTTCCTTAATGTAGACAAACAAAATCCTTAAACAATTCATTTTAAAACCAGCAATATTTAAATTCATGCATTATCTGTGCTTCACCTGAGGGGAAGGAGTTTTAGGGATGTTTTGGAATTACATCATTTTACCATTCACAAGCAAACTAATCTTGCAGATGAGGTCGAGAACTCCCTCCTCATCAAAGGGCTTTGTTTTTAATTATTGCGGCATCTGGTTCATATGATGTAACACTCCACTGCTATGAATAACATGGATTCTTAGGAAGGAGGCAGTTTGAGGACTGTGGAGGAATGGGAGTGTGTGTCATAGTTTCTTTCTGAAAGCATTGAAGCCGGCATCTGTTAGAACACTTGTAGAGGTTTGAATTTCAGTGAATGGAATCTGGGCGGATCAGAGAAACTAGATTGGGGAGTAGTGAAATGTTTGCGTAGGTGATCAATAATTGAAGGCTACTGAGCGGACAGAAAACTGTCTAGCCCTTAGGATAATAACATTGGAGGGCATATATGGGTATCATTTTAACTTTGAAATGTTTCACCTCACGAAATACCATACTTCAAGAGGACAGTCAAGTCGGACAAGGGATGCCATACCGCTCCTGAATGTGGTGGCTTCCCCTTGCCTTCAGCACCTTATGCTGTTATCCTAGCAAGGCTCATCTGCCTTGAGGAGTGGCTTTCTACTCCAAGGAAAACAAAGTGCCTTATCTTCTATCCACTCATACACACTCCAAAGAGGCGGCTGGCATTGATAAATCTCGTTTAACAAACGCACACTCCTCTCTACCAGAAGGAGTTAAATATCTAGGTTTCCCCTTCATCAATTCTAAGACCAAAATGGCATTTCCAAGATTCTCCAGTACTTTCAGAGTAGGATGTTTGATAGATAATGAGCTATCAGGATGTCACACAATTAATTAAATTACTTTTATTACGATATGCTGTTCCCTCCCAAATGCCTACTGCATTCGGAACACTAAAATAGAACATGTAAATTGGATAAATACTTAGGCATTACCCTCACTCACAATTTCACCTCGGTGAAACATAAATGGGGAATATGTGGACAGGGTAATAAAACATTAGGATTTATTTGAAAATTATCGGGGA
Organism: Hetaerina americana; assembly: GCF_022747635.1. Taxonomy (NCBI): domain Eukaryota; kingdom Metazoa; phylum Arthropoda; class Insecta; order Odonata; family Calopterygidae; genus Hetaerina; species Hetaerina americana. The sequence goes on along the minus strand of NW_027286281.1, from coordinate 916,173 downwards.
GAAGTGACTAGAAGGTTAAAGAGCGATGTTATATTTCAATAGTTAGGCCTCATTTACAATATGCTGCTAGTATGTAGGATCCTCATGAAGCTGGTTGGATTACTGATTTGGATCACATGAAGCATGGAGGACATAGATTTGTACAACTTTGTTTTGACAAACTGAAGAGTGTATCAATAGAGAAGCAAGGTTGGAAATCACTCACGGATGGAAGGTTAAATTGCAGATTAAATCTTGCAATCTTGCATAAATTGAAAGGATGTCTCTTTAACAATGATGTTAAAAATGCAGTATTGGCTCCTTCATATTATTGTATAAGAGACCATGTCAATAAAAGATTAAGGGTAGAACAGATAGATTTTAGAAGCTATTTTTTCCCATGAACGATATTGGATCAGAATAACATTTTCCAACCATGCTAGGAGGGAACAGTATTTTGGGTCAAAAGTAGTCTTGTGTAAAATCACCCCCTGCTACACACCCTTGCAGTGCCATTCAGGGTACTATGCAAATTAAGAAATGAGATGTCAAGGGTGACATTCAACCAACCAGTGTTATATTAATTTGAGTAGTCTATTTTTTAATAAGACTTATGGGTACCTAATATGCCAGGAGACAAAAATTCAATCTGATGGTCTCACTAAACACAGAAAAACTCACCTAGTTGCTTTGCATTTACTGGTGAATATGCTAGGGATATTAAAGCTTCCCAAAGAGATGACAGCTCTTTAACATATTCAGTCAAAGTTGGATTTTTTCTTAACTTTTCGACCATTTGTTTGGCAGCTTTCTGATTTGCCTGAAATGGATAACTAGAATTAATAACAAATAGGAAGAATATTTTAGCATTGTATTAATGTGGTGAAGAGGAAAAATCAAGGGTGCCTGGAAAATTGGGTATAACAGAAGGACTACAAGTTGGGGTACATTTCCACAGGTAAGCATGGCTTCACACGTCAAACAATGAACAACTTGAAATGCCCTATACTATCATTTTACCCGATAGGTAACACAGGCCTGAACTTCAAATGGTTCCAGTCCATTCAATAAGATTCCTCAAATAACTCGCATATTTCTCTTCATCAATTTCTCCTAACCATTCACATTCTCTACTCTTAGTAGAGGGATTTCAATTTATTCAATACAATAAAAAGTTGTTACCATCAGATTGGCTAGCAAGCTTCAAAATCAGGCTGGAATGTACTCAAGTCTTGAGGGGTCAAACACGAGTACCTCAGCAATCTTTTCCCACTGGTGGACTATCAATGATCTAATTTTTTTATTAAAATGACCAATTTTATGCAATTAGTGTTAGTTAGGAGATGAAAAATTTTGATGAATTTGAGTAATCAATGAAACCAGTGGACCATCTGAATAAAAAATTGAGAAATTTACATATTTTTGCTTCACCTCTTCATTCAATATTTCAACTCATATCCAAGGATTTTTGTCAAAAATCAGTGAGGCACATGAAAACCCCTTTAGGACATGATTAATCATTGGTCATATACATTTACATATACATGTACTGCCGAATCCCAAAGACATCCTGGAAATGTAATTTTTGACCCCTCAAATTAAACAAAATCAAGCCTAATTTTTTGTAGAATGGGGAAGTGCATGGGGAGAAGTGTATGGACATCAAAATTGAGCGTTAGTAATGCAGGGAGTTTTTTGATGGCCAGGTAAACGTCAATGATGAGCAGGGGTCGGGACGGCCAAGTTTGCCGGAATCAATGGTGGCTCCAATTAACGAGATGGTGCGCAATAACCAGAGAATTACCCTTCATGCGATAAAGGAAGGCCTTAATGAAGAGAGTGGCTACTTCTCCGCCCAGAGTATTGTGTCCAAGGTCCTCCGTTACAACAAGGTGTCTCGCCACAGGAGTGTGTTTGCATCATGACAATGCATGTCCACATGTGTCAAATTAAACGACCACCCCACTCAATGAATTCAGCTGAGATATCATCGACCACCCTCCTCACGGCCCGGACGTTGCCCCCAGCGACTACCAATTGTTCCCCGCTCTCAAAAAACACCTTGGAGGACAGAAATTTAAGTCAGACGAGGAAGTGCAAGAAGCAGTCATCAGTTGGCTTCGTGACGTGGCGGGAGAAAGGTACGACGCCGGTATTAAAAAGCTGGTTACAAGGATGCAAAAAGTGATTGATCCTCAAGGCGACAACGTAGAAAAATAGCTAAATACTCAGCCTTTCCTCCTATGTACACTAAGTTGAGAATAAATTTGATTTTTCATGAAAAAAAATAGCACACCTTACTTTTCGAATCGCCCTTGTATATATACATATACGTTTGTCCAGCAATGCTCCAACTTTTCTAACCTTTGCAAACAGTAGTGTAAGCCTTTCTCTGCCCTATACGCAGGAAACCTCTCATCCAATGCATTTATGTATCTGGGTAACCTCGGATTCTTGAAATAGGTTTTTAGAGTCTGAGGCCCAGATTGCATTCGATTTGACCCCAAGTCCTTCCACCAGTAGTTAACTTCCCTCCGCACCCAATGGTCATACATCTTCCCGAAATAAATATTAGAATTCTATATATATATATATATATATATATATATACCAGGGTAAAGTCATGGGGTGCCAATTGACCAAACATCATTTAAAACAGGACTTAACAGACAAATAAAACACATGCACTTATACATGCAGTCTATACTAGTAGTATAGTATTTAATTTGTTTTCTCAGCAAACAATGATCCCATACCAATGGTCTCATCTCTAAGCATGATAAAAAATGAAAAGGAGCATGCCTAACTACCTTCTGTGTTTCCGTAATGAATGCATCACTGCTCTTTCCTTTTTCAAGATCTTTTAAGGAGTATGCCAGTGCAAGAATGTGCGGCAGCACATGGTGGGGATGGTGAAGGGCACTCTTTTCTGCAAGGAAAAACTTGAATAAAATTTCATACTTACAAAATGAAAATTAGCATACAATATTATTGCAAATGTGTCAACCTACCTAATATACTTTTCAGGATTCTGGAGCAGTTGCCCTTCGAGAGCACAATCCTTGGAAGCAATTGAGGCACGACACGAATGAATTTATACGAAGGAATTCTTTCTATCTCTGCAAATATGGATTCTTCATTCGAATAACTCTCCAAGAAGAGAGAAACAAATCTGAATACAATTTCCAACTCAATCTTAGGACTGTATATTAAAAATTTAATGTAATGGCTAAGGGCAATCTCCATGTAGGAAGTTTTGTCTGCTTTACATTCCTCCAATTCCTTCTCATCCAGTTCTGCTTGCTTTTCCAGCAACATTATTGATCGCCTCTCATCGGATGTAACCCGATTGGCTCCCTCAAAGTCGGAAACTATATGCATGGAATGTGAAGCACATTGCTGTTTCTTGGCATAAGATGAGGAGTTGATGTATTTTGAAGTCAAAACGTATTGTTCATCAGCATATTCTGCCATTGCCCGCACAGCATTCAGGTACTCCTGGGAATTTCTCTCAACCTTGTACTCATTCAGCAAGTCTTCTGCATGACCAAAGTATTTTGACAAAGTATCCTGGAGGAGAGGATAAATAATAAATTAAACATCATCACAGAAGATTTTAATGGCATTCCAGGCATGCATTCTACTATTCTATTTTTATTTCATGAGATTTGAAGCATTAAAATACATTTGACACATTTTCAGCACTCGACCGGATATTGAGGGATCTGGGTTCGAGTCCCAGTCAAGGCGAATGATTTTTACGCTCTGAAATTGTTGCATTAAATATGACACATTTTCATTAGAAGTGCACCAACTTAGTGCCTCTAAATCCAGTACATGTAGCTAAATTGACAACACAACTAACATTCTCCCTGATGGGTTTGGTTTTGTGAAGCTGTAGATTGGAAAAATGTTCAATTGCTCACAAATGTGACACAATCGTTCTTTTCACCAAACTATTTAATGGGGCTAATTTGGGACTTGGTTGAAGTGAACCAAATGTGGGTGCATACTGCCAGATTATATTAAACTTACTTGGAGGAGCCTCTGAAATATTACTTAAGTTTATATCAAGTTAATACAACCACATTTTATTCCAGAATCTACTTATCATTTCTGTTTAGCTGAAAATTATTTTAAGCAATTAAGATTACCTTGGCTCCTTTTGAATGCGTCTTCATCACCCAATGGCCTTGTAGAGTCAGGGCTGCAGCATGACACCGAGCCAAGGACTCATCCATCGGCAGTTTGTCAACAATGTCAACGACAGAATGCATCAAAACCTTGGCAATGTCAGCATATCCTTTTGCCCAGAGCAACTGTGCCTCTTCAAACTGAAGCCGAATCAGCATTGATGGCTTTAGCTCCAGTCCAGGGATTTTCCGAACAGCACGCAGGTATTTCTCTGAGATGGAATACATCCCCGCTTCTCGAGCACTGCACCCCAACTGCAGCTGGATCTCAGCCATGGAAATGGCTGGAGATTCATCCATGTTCAATGCAGACATGTTTCCATTTCTTTCAAAGAAGCAGCTTTTGAGAAGAGTTAGACTAAGGGCCTTATGAGGTTCCACTTTTTCAAAACTATTTACACGAATAGACTCAATATGTTTCCACTCACTTAGAATATATTTCAGGGCACTTTCCTTGGAAACTTCAAAACTTGAGGTAAATTCTTCAATCATTTTTAAAGCATGAAGGCGAGTGATTGGGCAGTATATATTTTGGCAGGCTTCCAAACTTGCAAGTGATACCAGATCAACCACACATTCCCTTGCATCGACAAGCTGATTCAATGAATCTGCGTACTTCCCATTCTGTACTGAACGAATGGCAAGGAATAAATTTCTATGGAATTCTACATTCATCTTCTTCTCATCAATTTGAAATCTTGTTTTCAATTTTGGAATGCCTTCGAGCAGAAATCTGGCAGAGGTATGTCCCTTTTTCTCTGAAAACTTTGAGAGAAGGTCCCAAGAGCAGAGTCTCCAACCACACTCGTACTTGTAACTAAGCATATCTTCCTGTTCTCTGGTCTCCAAGAGTCCCATTAACAGCTCTTCCATGCCCAGCATTTGCATTGATATCAGAAGGCCTGAAAGTATTAACATTTTATCTCCTTTTAATCTTGACAAATATGAAAGATTTGGATACTAAGATTAAACTGAAACTTAACTACAGGCATGTTTAGACATGTGCCTGTCATCAGAGTTCAAGATTTTGGTGTCATTGAAATCTTCTCAGGTTTTCAACAGGGTTAGAACTTGCAACTAAGCTAATATTTCAATGAACAACTCGGTTGTCAAGTTCAGGGAATTGCCTCTGCCCCACACCCTGCACTTCTTCCATCTGCCCATTGAGTGCTTATCCATATTCTCGACTAAGAATAAGAAAATTCGTTTTCATGAGAAACCCTTGACTCTTGATTTTCCAGTCTTTTCCAAGCTATATACTCCTTTTCTCCATGGTTCAAGAGGCTTATGATTGGTCACACAATATTCATTGCTTTTTCCCCACTTATCTATTCATTTACTATCAATACATTCATATATTATCGATAAATTATACATTGACACATTTCAGTATTGGCTTTCATGCATTGCTGACTTGACAACCGGAATCCCTTTCAAAATTATTGATTTCGAGACAGAACTTGGCTAATACAATGCTCTGAAAATGCTAACTTATGCGTTTGTCCCAACCTTAGGTGCCTCCCGAGTTACATCAGTCTAGCATCAATCACGTAAACTCTCACCCAAACAAACTTTGCTGCACTCGTAGGAGATTTGACAGATGCCTGACATTTCAATTCCAACAGGATCTTTTACTTTAACCAGCTGACTCCTCATTTTTGCAGCTGTCAATATTGTGCCTTTGGAGATTCCAACAGATTTTCCCTGATATAGCTGAGATTTAAGGAAGGCAGGGCCTGGCAGTCAGCTTATGCATCATCTCTTCCGTTTGGTTTCTCCTTGGCTTGACTGATCTCTTTAGGGCCAGTGAGATTTGCCATTTGCTGTGGCATTGTGCTGGAAGCTATCCCCGAGATGTTTAATTTTCCCTAGCAGACTCCTCGTGCCTGTGCTATGGATTGTGTCAATTATTTCTTAACCACTCTCAAGTAACCTTCACAAACCTTATTCTCACCTCCAGAAACTCAGTGGTTAATAAAACCGCAATGAAAAAATCAACTATGCCCTGGCCTGCAATGATCTGTGAGGTGTAATTCACAAATATGTCAAAACATCACCTCATGTTGGTGATTATAACATTTGCGATAACAAAAATTCCGAAAATATGTGGTTGATTCAAGAACTCCTTAGAAAATCCCAAGGGATGGTACTCGTAGTACCAGAAAAGACTGGTTTTCAGTAAACCTCATCTCTCACTAGGCTACTGCTTAAGTTCCAACTATGCCCATCTTGCCAATCATGCCATATGCCCTTGCGGCGGCTTGCGGGATATTACGTAGATATAGATGTTCTGGCTTCATTTTCCAAGTCAATCGAAGCATCAAGCTTTTGTTTATTTATAAAAATAGGAAGAAAAATTATCTGAGTGGTGAGGACCACTTCTTTTTTGAAAGACTTGACAAGGAAAGAAAGGCTGTGTTTTCAACTGCCTCCAATTGAGTAAAGAAATCAAGGAATAACGACCTCATTGAGCAAAGTATTCTCACATCAAGACCTTGCATGCTTGCACACCCCTGCAGTTTAGATGGTGAAAATTATGAAATTAAAGTTTGACTTACAACGAAATCCACTTTATTTACTAGAATTGAGCCCAGTGACTTTTTTTTATTTTCAACATTGATAAAAAGGCTCGTAGGAAAATGATTCACATTGAACCAGGTCATCGCCAGCACAGATGCCTATTTCGAGGATCTTCTGAAATCCTCATTTATGGATGATTTAAAAAAGTTTGAGAACAACTGGGACAAGTGTGTCCAGCTACAACAAGATTATGTCAAAAAAAAAATTACCCAATATAATTTGATTTTCTAATGCTTCCCGAAATTTATTTCAATTTCCTACACATTCACCCAGTTGACACCTACACCTCTTCACAAGTCCTTGATAGCCAGCAGCAAAGATCTTTCGTTTGCAACCATAGCCAATGAGTAACCTCTTATATCCCAAGAAATTCTTGAATATCACATCCCCATTAAATTCTTCAGACTAAGGTGGTAACAGGAAAATGCATCTGAATGGAATTAAAAGCTATTTTTCTTACCTTCAACAGCACTCTTGTCATCTGAATCAGAAAGTTCCAACTCATAGTATCTCATAACCTCCTCCCATTTCTCCAGATTTTTAAAATGCTCAATTCTGCCCACAGGCTCTAATAAATGAACTGTGCCACATCCATACAAGCCGTCTGTATCACCAAGCCCCGCATGGCACTGCAATAGATGTTGTCAGAGTGTGTGAGATTTAAGGGTAATCTAAATACCTGAAATATTAATTGACAGCGGCAGAAAAAGGAATAAGATCTCATCAATGCCAACAACAAGACCTATCAGCAAGTGCATGTACTTGAGAGCATTGCATGAGAGCAGTTATTGAGACATTGCTGTCATTCATTAAATAGGATGCAATAATTGTGTTTGGGGCAAGGGGATTACAAGGAGATAAATATGTTACAAGTAAATGGCTAAGGCAAGTCTATAAAAAAATTTCCAGGATGTAAAATATTCAGGACCCTGCGTGAAACAATTATATACAAATGGAGAAATTATGTGAATATATCCCCAACAAAGGAGATTAATATGCGAGTAGCAGGATTTTCTCCAATAAATAGTTTCACAAGTGGAATGAAGTGAATTTTGAGAAATGAATAATGAAAAAAATCATAGTCTTATTCAATCATAGTCAATTCTTCCAGTATACATGGGAAGTCCAAGAAGTACCCGGCCTTACCTAGAGGTGGCGGTAGTTGTTTGACAAATATCACAGTAATAGAAAGTATCCAATCCGTAAAGCAAATGTTTCAAGCATGAAGCTGCTACTTTGTTTAGTACTTGTTTAGCAGCCATCAATAGCGAACGTTTTCAGGGAATTTGTGAAAATAGAGAAAATTGTTCATCGTTATGTGATACAATACTTTTATTTGAAAGGCCTCAGCCCAACCAATATAAAAGCTGAACTGGATTCTACTCTTGGTGAGTCTGCTCCTTTGTACAAGCTGTCAAGACGAATGCCGCATTTGTCGACCAAATGAGCTGACTACTCCAGAAACGGTGAAGGAAATCCACGAAGTGATACCGGATGATCCTCGACTGAAAGCGCACGAGCGAGCAGACATTGTAGGCATTTCAAAGAGTGCGGTACAACGCATATTAACTGAAAATTTGGACATGAGAAAGCTTTGTGCAAGATGGGTGCCACGTTTGCTCACACTCGAGCAAAACCAATGTCGCGAAGATGTTTCAATTGATAAACATTTCAGTTTCAGTTTTAACTTTGTAGAATTCCTTCATTATGAGGGTAAAAAGAAACTTAACAATTCCACCAAAAAGATTTTAATATTTCATGACCATGGTTTCAATGATACGCGGCATCGAAACCATGGTTGTGAAATAATAAAATCTTTTTGGTGGAATTGTTAAGTTTCTTTTTACCCTCATAATGTTTCAATTGAGTGTTTAGCCAAGTTTCACTGCAACAATGCAGAATTTTTGTGCCGTATCACAACCATGGATGAAACATGGGTCCATTACTTCACACCCGAGACAAAAGAACCATCAAAACAATGGATTCAAAAGGGAGAACCGACTCCAAAGAAGGCGAGGACCATTTCATCTGCAGCCAAGGTCATGTGGTCAGTTTTTTAGGATGCGCATGGGATTATTTTCATTGACAATCTTGGAGAAGGAAAAACTATCAACGGCGAGTATCATGAGAACTCATTGCAAAGTGGAAAAAATGGCTCGGTGGTCAAAGATTTTCCAACTGTGAAGAATTGATGTCGGCAGTTAATGGCTATTTTGAGGAGCAAGACAGTTCTTATTATAAAAAAGGGTATCAAGCATATTGAACATTGCTGAGAAAAGTGTATAGAGCTGAAAGGAGATTGTGTTGAAAAATAAATAAATTTTTTTCCAAAATTTTTGTGTGTTCTTTGTTGGGTTGGGTACCTCTGGGATTACCCTCGTAATTACCTATTAACTGCTTACATCACAACATTAGAGTAAAGGAAAAGCAACTGATAGACCAAATGGCTGGTAATATAAAATTGCACAATGCCAAAGCTGACCTATCAGCATTTCAAAGTTAAAATTTTAATACTGAGTTTCCGAAAAATACATATTTTTGTCAACATGTATGGACCATATGAATCACCTCTGATAAATGATTTGAAGAATTCTATTTTTTTGCTTATTTGCTATATATTATTCTATTATTTATTATTTCTAAAATATGACACTTTTGTACCTCAATATTATTATTCTATTATTCAGATAGACAAGCCTGCCCGTTAATTTTCTAATTAGCGGTGGAACAAGGGTTTTTTATACAACCTGCTGAGTTCTACACTGATAGCCTTCAAAAGGTCAAGAAACACTGGGAGAAATGCATACTCTGGTTATTGACTATGTGGAAGAGTATGAGGAATAACAAATAAAAATGAAGTTTCGATCTCGGTCATTTCTTAGCCAAAATTAAATTTTTACAATACCCCCTCATAGTTTTGGAAAAAATGCTTATTTGGTAATGTCATCTCTCTTGAGTTCTATATTTTTCACAATATCCTCCCCTTAGGATCGGCTATTAGCAATAGATGTATGAAACAAAATTTGAGAAAAAATTTATTTAAAGCAGATGCCTTCTTTAATGGAAAAATTTCTCACTTTTGCTGAACAAAATCTGCAACTCAAGACACTGAAGAACATAAATTATTTCACATCAAAGTAAAATCAATCAGGACTTCTCACCACAAATATTCTGCATGCACTAATGAAACTCCAATCTCTAAATGTTAAATGTAAAGAACACCCAAGAGACTAATTAATGAGAAGACCAATGGTGTTCTCATCATATCAAAACTGCTTCACTTACCTTTCGGAGAACAAGAAGAATTTCATCAACATGAGGAGTCCCAACATCCAGGTGAAATGACAGATTATTGGACTCATTCCCCCTAAGAAAGTAAATAAAAGCAAATCCTGGTTTTTATAAGGAAACTAAAACTATATATATTATATCTGCATACTTAGATGTTCCATTATTTGCACAATAAATTATCACAAAGTTGAATATTATGCACATATTGTTTAAAAATCAGTGCACATTTGCATGCCCACACTTGGTCGAATGTGGACAACATTTTTTATGAACATCAAAAAACATAAATTAAAATATCAAACTGATACCTTTGGAGGGAGTAGGTGGATTTAATGAAAAGACTGCGGAGAATCGCTCTTCTGTGCTGATAAAAGCATTAGAATTACTTTTCCCAATTTAGTTCATTCAGAAAACACAACAGAGAGGTTAGCGATTCATTTTACGGACAAGCCAAAAGAACACAGGCACTTTTAAGACAATAAAAAAAGCAAAAAACAATAATTCAAATGATCAACAGCTCCCCTTTTTTAAGACACACATCAAACAACATATCTTGACACAACAGCGTCACCAAACATCTCCAACTGGTGGCAAATAGTTGGATGAAGGAATTGTTTTGCATCTTGCGGAGCACCTAATGGCTCTTTCCTATAAGAAATAGGCAATGTGAGGGACACCTGAGAATTTAAATCAGTATGGATTGTACAGTATTTAGCACATAAGGCACAAGCAGATCAACAATAAAATCATAAAAACAGTTATCAACTCGAAGGTCGGTTTGGAAGGTGATGGTAGAGTTCACTCAATACTAAGCCCAACAACAAGTGGAATTTACACTTCAGGGAATGGGGGCCAGAACCATTCCCTGAGCCACCTATGGTTTCCTTGGAAGCTCTGGTACATCACATAGCTTAAGTGAAGCTGAGGGTGCCCAGAGAGGTTTGCCCGGGAATCGAACGTAGGCCCTCTGGTCAGTAGTCCAATGCTCTACCCCTGGACTACCACAATTATATTAACTATGGTCAAGGATATAATATTATGATACCATTATAATTATTCATGGATTACCGTTTGATTTGCATTCCTTTTAATTTGCATGATTTTGCCAATAAAATTCATGTTCAAATATCGATTTTTAAGTATAAGTACCATACAGAAGCTGACAGTGATGCCACTGAACCATCAAACAGTAATAACTATTAGACACACAGAAACAAAATTAAAGCCAGCAAAGAATAACCAATTTAGAAGAGGAAAAACTTGTGTACTGTTGTGGCACATAAATTAGGTATTTACGAATAGCTGTTACTCAAAACAAAGATGAGCATCCTTCAGTCTGCAAAACCTCAAGTTACATGGCTCTCTTTATTTCAGAGCTTTGGATGAGAAGAAATTTAGCATACGGGAATAAGTAACCATTTTATTCGCTGCAATTAAATTTGTGACATTAATTTGCTCTTTCACTTTCAAGAAACAAACGGCGTTTTAATCTTCATTTTGCAGAAAATATTCCAACACCAATCATTGGGGTGTTGAAAACAATAGAATACTAAATGACCTTTTAGTTTCGTAGAAGTTTAGTCATCAGTTCTTCATTATTTGCAGTCAATGAGCACAGAATTATTTTACTCACTTTGAGACCTGTGAGAGCCATAGAGTGCAGTATTGGATGGCTGAGAAGTATGCTGAGCACTGCTGAGCTGCTACTGCACAGTGAAGGTAATCAATGGCATCTACTTCATTCATGCCACTAAGAAAACAAAAAGAGAGAGAAACTTGTTTATTTTAAGGATATAAAACTCGTGATAACTGCCTTAAGGACAAGCAAAGCTGCTCAAGCCCCTTTCCATCAATAGAAGTTGATTCAAAAATGTATTCAGAGCAATGGTTACTGAAATGGGGTATGTAAACCTCAAGGATTATGCATGTCAATACTTCATGAGATGGCAAGGGATAGGAAAAGATAAATTAATGTATAAATTTGAATTCACACACTGTGTATGGGTGTGTGTCAGTGAATACCAAATGTAAAAAGTTAAACATGGATAACACAAAGGAATGAGACATTCACATCAATTTGTTTAACATTTCCTTCCCTTCATATTTATTGCATTAGTGTCATAGCAAAACGTGAAGGTCATCAGGCCCCGCTTCACGTGCTTGCCCCCCTGCTCCCCACACACACAAAAATACACAAATGCAATAATTTTGCTCACACCACACTTTCATCGTGTAACTTCCCCATTGACTGTATTCTGGCCCTTTACCTTCAAACAATTGTCCCCTCCTTATCTTCCTTTGTTTAAGATAAATATTATTCATCGACATTAAATCAATTCAATCTGCCTACTTCAAGATTCCAATTGGTATCACCATTAAAGTAACATCCTTACACACCTTTTCATTTAATAAATGTGAGTCAATCACCAAATATTTGTGGCAGTTTTCTTTGATAAATTTTATTTTGATGATGCAATGCTTGGTCAATTCTAACCTCTGGTTTGATTAAATTGGTTCTGGTTTGATTAAATCTGCAGAAACAAATCATGCTTAAATGTATAACTTGTGATTAATCTTGCTGAAATACTTATGGATATCGCAGCTGATAGTTTTTGATGTGACAACATGATGTGGTTAATGGCAATCATATTTTGCTAGATTTTAACGAAGGTAGCAGGATTCTATATACAAATGAAGTTGACCAAGTTACAATTTCTTGATAATTTGATAGCAGTATAAGAGTGTTTGTTTTCATTCTTTTGATCATTACGGTAGAAATTAATTAAAAGCAATGTTATGATTAGTTAAAGCAATAAAAAGAGACGTTTCAGGTGTGATATGGTAAAATATCAGAATTAATTAAAAATTGGCAATTTTTCACAAAATAAAATTTATTAGCGCGACCGGTTTCAATATAATTGCATCATCGTCAAGTAATAGTCATCACTCTTGAGTCCAGCAAATATGCTGAAAAGCAAGTAAGGGGAAGGTGGTAGAAAAGTGGGGAAGAGGGAGGAAAGGTGAAAGGCAGCATGGGTAACTATGCATGAGGGTGGGGGAAGACAAAGTAAACGGGTGCTAAGTCCTTCTAAGTCCGGAGAGAATGTCGTAGCTGGATGGGGGGGGGGGATTTACCGTTGGGGGTGCGTCCCATGGAGCGACGCCAAACTCCTAGGGCCGTGGAGAGAGCCGGTGAAGTTGGGGGGGACCTATGGCAATTGATAATTTATCCTTGATCCATGGGCTGCAATAATAAATTTGGATTTGAGGGCAAAGCAAGGCACCTAAACATAAAGACTTAGAATATGCATAGGTCAACTGATTGAAAGTAACACATGGACAGGACATTTCTTGTATGGCAAGGGATAATCAGCTAACTTATCTAATTCTAAAAACTCTCTAAAATGTACCTTGAATATGTCTTTCTCATAAATACGGGACCCTTATATCATGCCAATACATCCACCAGACATCCCTTTATTGGGACAGAAACCCAATCTTTACTAAAAAGTTAAATTTGCTACGACACTTGGGAATAAATGCAAAATCCACATGTAATCACAGTGATTCTTGACTTTGTCATGTTTGGAGCTTTTCTTTGGCTGAGTATAACATAGGAAAATAAATATTTCTTCTGATGTGATTTGGACATTAAACCAGCAAGAAAATAAATTTAAACTATTGACAAATATGATTTAATTAGGTGCTCTAGCCACCAAAATGATATCTGACCATCTGTGAGGTACCCCAAGGTCTGTGATATAGAAGGCTTGGATTCAAACAGCTTAAAAGCGAATGAGTAAGGGTTTAGTCAGGATACTTTAAGTATTCACTAAAAATGGAAATCATACGGCATTTAAAAAAAAAGATGGCTTCTGGTTGAAAGAAAGAAAAACTTTCTTGATCCAAACAAACTTATGTGCATAAAATAAAAGTAAAATTAGAAAATTAAAAAGAAATGGGTTGGCAAAAATTGATTATGATTCACAGGGGTTACCCATTTAAATGTTGAAGGTTGTTTTTAAATTTATAATTAGTACACAAAAATATCTGATAAATAGTAAATATTTGGATGCTGGTTATGACAATCATTGAATGGATTGTGCTTAACCACAATGCTTGCTGTAGCTTGGACCATCCGTGTATCAGCAGATAAGTGAGTTTCAATTTTATGTTCCGTCCAAGTTGGACCATTCATATGTTCTTGGAAATTACTATGTATTACTTGCAGGAATAGGAATTTCATTACAAATGAAAAGGAATGAGATGACAAGGAGGCAATATAAAGAAAACCTGAGGTAATTAGTCCATTCAAGTCAATCTCTTTATTTCGTAGTACACATACCTGTAAATCATAGTGAGCGAAACAAAAATGTATTCACCTGTCTTTCACTTGTGTGCCATGGTGCTGGAGGTTTAAATAGTTGACCACATTTAGCATAGTGACCACAGTAGCCTTGTTCCTGATTAATGGTTCTCCTAATATAGACATATGAAAAATTAAACATGAGGTAAAATTTACACCAGAAATATTCTTAAAATATTTAATCATACTACTCTTGGTTAAACTTTGGCTAAATATCCCTTTACTACATCCCTTGAATCAATTGTTTTTCTTGAGATGAAACAGAAATGAATTGTTTCACTAATAAAATTTATTGTTTGAAGTAATAAGAAATTTTAAATACTCATCGCACAATACCATTTAAAATTTAGTGTTAGTAGTATTGAAAACTAGATGATCATCAAAAGGCCTCAGGGATATCATCTGTTGTAAAACAAAGAAACTGGGTGAAGAGGGCTGAAATGAGAAAATATCCCCTAGTTTTGAATATGTTAGAGAGACTGCAATGCAAAAATAAATATAGCAAAATAATACCAAATCATAAATAGTAATATGGTTCCTATGATTTACCATGAAGAAAATAATAATTTATTCATGCAGCGATTTGTTTGTCCATGCAATATAGGATACAAAAAATATATCGATACCATTACAACTCTAACTGCATGAATTCATTAAAAAAGAGGAAGATATTTCTTTTTGAAAACTGATCAAGTTGGTATTGCAAGAGATATTAATACAATTTTTATTTTCCTAGTTACCAATAATAATGCGTAAGTACCATATTTTTAAAAGTGCGGAATTCCTAGTTTGATATGAGTTTTGTTAAGGCTTTCAGCATTCCTGGTGTTGTGACAACGATAAATGTCATTGCTGTTACAGCTGCAAACGTACGACTAAGCAACGATGGTTGCAGCACATACCACATCTGTAAATTAAGTAATGAGACTGTTTTTTTTATTATTTTTTCATTCAAATAGACTCACAATTTTATATTGTCACCCTCAAAATAACTTCCTTCCAAAGCTGCACAGCGCTGGAGACTATCCTTCCACTCCTCGTAGCAGTGCTGGAACTCCGATACTGGAAAAGCCTTCAGCTGGTTGGTAACAGCCTTTTGAAGGTTTTTGACTGTCCCAAAATGAGTTCCCTTGAGGTGATTTTGCAAATTCGGGAAGAGAAAAAAGTCACAAGGACTCAAGTCCTGCGGATAAGGAGGCTGAGGAGCCACAGGAATGCTTTTACCGGCCAAACAATCATTTATTGAAAATGCTGCGGGGCAAGGAGCATCATCGTGATGCAACACCCAGTTGTTCTTGACATTTGGTCTCACACAAAAGACCCTTTTTCAAAGTTTTTCAAGATACTCCCGGTAAAAGTGTTGATTGACCGTTTGGCCTTGAGGTAGAAACTCTTTGCGGACTATTCCGTGGATATTGAAAAAACAAATCAACATGCATTTGATCCACGACTTCCTCATCATTGCTTTTTTGGGCCTTGGAGAGGTTGAAGTGTGCCACTCAATGCCCTGGCGCTTGGTTTCTGGCTCGTACTCCAGTACCTAATCACCAGTAAAGACACGTTACGGCAAATGGGGGTTGTTTTTAATTGAGTCCAAAAAGTGACGGCACCTTTTCCTCCTGATATCCTTTTGGTCTTGCGAAAGGTTTTTTTGAACCATTTTTGCGCAGATTTTTCATATCCCCAATTCATTGGTCAAAATCTGATAAATGAGTGTGAGTCAAATTCAACTCTTCCCAGATCATTCTGACTGTCAACCTGAATGCACAAGATTCTGTCAACATTTTCATTGGTTCTTGAAGATGAAGGCCTTCCGCTTCGTGGTTCATCTTCAATCGACTCTATTCCTTCTGAAAATGCCTTTAACCCCCAAAAAACCTGGGCTCTCAACAAAACACTATCTCTGTAGGCCTGCTGAAGTTTAGCAAGAGTTTCTGTTGCACTGTGCCCAAGTCTGAAGCAAAACCTGATGGCACACCGTTGCTCGAAATTGATAGCACTCCATTTTAGAACACAATAGTAAAAACTGTTTCCCATAAAAAAATCACAACACACAACCAAATGACTCAAGCGAGTTCAAACCTGTACTGAAGGTGGATCACAATTTGCCCTGCCGCCCCTCCAAGCCCAGTGTCTCCAGTGTTCTCAGATTGAACCCTATGTTGCCAGTCTCATTACTTGATTTACAGACCTTATATATAAATAAATATATACACATTAAACTCTTGATTATCCATACAAATGGATGCATGATGAAACACGAATAATCAAAAAAAATGGATGTCTGAAATATGCAGAATATATGAAAACTCTCCTTTTTCAATTCCATGTGATTAATATGAGTTTTTTTTAGCAATGGAAAGCACATTTTTTCCATATTCAGCCTTTTTATTTGGGCATAATTGTAGTTTAACATGAACACAGAAATCTCATAGTATGAATGGCAGGACGCATTTCCCTCACAAAAGTAAACCAACTAAGTAGCCAGGAAAAAACATATGACAGATGAAGGATGATTTTTCAAAAAGGATTGCTGATACAGATTCATATTCTTCATATGCTACCTATTAAAATAATGCAGTTTAGGTGAGAAATGACTTATTTGCTGAGAAATAAAACTAGTTTCAAAGCGTTTCATAATTTTTATGATTTTAATTTTATTAAAATGGCATGGTGCTGGGAAGAGAGTAGCACGGATTAACTACAAAGTTTACTTTGTACATAAATTCTTAGAGATCTTCTCTCCACCCTATCAAACAAAACCACCCCCAACCTACTCTCCAAATGCCCATCTGTAGCATTCTAAGGCTCAGCTAATCTTTCAAGTACTCTTTTAAATCCACAAGCCCATATTCTAAATCCACTCCAAAACCAAAAATCCCTCCAACTCCATGCAATTGTGCTAGATGCAAAACCTGCCCCAACCTTGTCACAAACTCCCTTCCGCAACATAATATACTCAAATGTCTCCTGTCCCTTCTGACTTCTTCCTGCATTCCAAAAAATGTCATCAATCTCCTACATTTTTAACTCTGGCCAGCGTTTTCTATTGGCCAATACACCACACCCCTTAATTCAAGGGTGGGCTGAAAAGTAATGCACACATGCTTGTAGAGTGCAAACAAATACAAATAGGGCAACAAGTACATTAAAGTGCAATTGTTAAGTTTCAAAATCATAAAATTATTTTTCAACATAGTCACCGTTAAGACCAACACATTTCTCCCAACGTGTGACAAGTGTTTTCATTCCGTCGCTGAAAAACTCTTCCGACTTTTCTCGAATCCAGAACTTGACAGCCACCTTCACGTCCAAGGTGTAATTATTACCCTTGAGGTGTCTCTTGAGTTGAGAGAGAGTCAGGGGAATAAGGAGGGTGAGGAATTGGTTCAAATTTCAGGTTTTACAGAGCCTCTCCAGTTGCGCATGAGGTGTGTGGACGAGCGTTGCCATGAAGAAGGATTATTGGCACCAGGCTGCCTTTAACACAAAAAAAGTTCTACCTTGGATATTCCAATATAGTTTGCGATATGCTTTTCAGTGATTCGCCGTTCATTTTGAATCAAATCTTCGATGATTTTGCATTGTTTATCATCTGTTGCAGTGATTGGATGTCTGCTGTATGTTTCATCAACAATTATGGCTTTTACAGGCTCAAAACCACAAAATTTTACTACCCATTGATTTACAGTGGACCTATCAACAGCATCATCACCATAAACAGCCTTTAAATGATGATGCATCTCAGTAGAAGTTACTTTTTCAGCAGTTCAAAATTTGATAACAGCATGCAGTTTAACTCACGTTGACATAGTACTGGAACACATCTCCATACTTCCGTTTCTTGAAATACACTGGATGAACACAACGACCTCCAACGTGCACATGGGCATTGAGGAGGAATGTTACTTCCACATGCCACGAGGAGTGCTTCTGAAGGTCATTTTGTTTGTGGTTTACAAGCATGTGTGCATTAGTTTGCAGCCTGCCCTCGTATTAGAGTGAACAACCACGGGGTCTCCTGTAACCCATCCTCCCTCCCAGTTCCCCAAGATGCAGCAACCCATGCGGAAAGTTTTGATTATGCTTACAATGAATCTAATAATTCCTCCCTCCCATCAGCAGCCAAACCATACCAGTGAAGGACCCTGGGATTAGTTTGCATCTAGCTATTGAAATCCTTCCAACATCCTGGATTTACAAATTCCCCTCAGCTAACACCATCTCCTGTTCTGTAAACACACAGCCGCCCATAACATATGCCCCTCTGTTTAACCACACCCCTCCAAATCTCTTCCCCTCATTTCCTAATCTTCTCATTAGTTACATCTTGTACTCTGTAGGAGGTGGTTGGAACCACTGAAATATATCAGTCTTCAGTGAGTTATTTTTAATTTTGTCAATCTTTTTTTAAAAACATTTCTTACTATGATCAATAAAATGTGTTAGCTAATTGAACGCCCCGTTTTTTTTACAATTTCTTTCATAAATCTTTTCGCAAAAATTTGTGCGTGAAGGAAGTACTGAAATATGTGCTTATTTATTGATTCAATCATAATTTATATTGTACAATTTATACTTGCATTTAAATTCGGCACTTACCATTTAGAGAGCATCTATCTGTCTTTGAGGTGAACGAGTGATAGGTGACCTTGAAGAAGTGACGGATCCGCTCAAAGAGAGTGAGCTGACAAGAAACTTGCCCACAGTGCAAAAAGATTTCCAAGATGAAGGGGAATATTTCTTCACATAAAGACACCTAAAGAAAAAGAAAACGTTTAAAAATCATACTATTACTGGTCACGATGCCATGGCTACCATATTTGCCAGAATTGCTTCAAATGTATTACACCCACCTTGAGAGAGCAAATTTTTATTAATTTCTCCAGATAAGATGAGACGGAGGTGAAGCAACGGAGGAGAGCTGTCACCAAAGCCACGATCCACTTGGAGTGGCTGCAATCACCAGAAGGAATCCATAAGCCATGAGTCTCAAAGAAGGCCATTTCATTGAACTCCAAAGGGGACAGGCAGATTTTGATGCTAAAATTTTTCTCCAAAATAGTGTAATCTTCTGCCAATTTAAGCTGGCAAGGCCATTCTCCACCTGAAAGCAAAAGTTATGTCGTTACAATTGAAACCAAAAACTGCATAGCTTAACTCTATGGCTATAGGATATGCATTAAACATATTTCCAGCAATAAAAATTCTTATGTTTAAATTGTTCATACCAAATAAGCTTAATTTGTCCAACATTTTCAAGTTACCAGTTACTATACCCT
Organism: Hetaerina americana; assembly: GCF_022747635.1. Lineage (NCBI taxonomy): Eukaryota > Metazoa > Arthropoda > Insecta > Odonata > Calopterygidae > Hetaerina > Hetaerina americana. The sequence goes on along the minus strand of NW_027286281.1, from coordinate 896,482 downwards.
TCGGCATCACTGATTACCATTCTCAGATAATGATCATAATAACGAAAGTACAATAGGACCAACTGCTTAAATGAGTTTCAGTACATAAGGTTTGCTTTTAATCAACAGTAATTTTATATGCTATTCACTATTTCCTATGAATGAAAAGAGACAAGTGAATTAAGTAATGCATTGAGTGTTGTTGCAGTGAGTAGAGTATAAATGCCGACCTTCTACAGCTAACTTGCTCATTTATATTTTCTCTGATTTTACACATATTTCCTTTTTTTTCAACTTTTCCTTCAGTAGTAGTAGTTTTGAGGGGAGGCGACTGACAGCTAAGGTCATTTGCGCCATAAGGGATGGACAGGAAAGGATGAAGGGTGGAGAGAAACCCGGCGTCGGCATTAGCCTACTCTTTACGAAAGGTGCCAAGGGGTCCACAGTTTAACGTCCCATCCGACAGACGGTGTACTCACTCAAAGTGCCCTCCACAAAGCACCTCAAGTAGGGATCGAGATACCTCTGAAAAATATTCAACACCGCCGGGATTTGAACCCGCGCCCTCAGGGTGGGGAGCCAGTACATTAGCCCCCGCACCATCTCGATCCCCCTTTTCCTTCATAAACTGTACATATTCTCTAGTTGAATTCATTTTTTGTAGTACCAGATTCAGTATTAAGACTAATTTCATGACATTGTTTCCCCACTTGGACAATTGAGAAAAATGATGAGTGTAAATTATAAAGGTGATGTAGTGGAGGGGCTTGCATATTCCAATGGTCTACACAGGCATGCCCGGTACCCAGAAAGAGTAGAAGTAAAGTGAAAGAGTCCATGTAGCAACTGCACCTCAGTCCGATGCCTGGAAAATTATCTAATCCCAGTTATTTATCAGTTAAAAGAGACTCTGTCACATAAAAAAACAATTAAGGAAAATCACTAGACACCATTCCAATTACTTTTCCCATAACAATGATATCCCATATAAAATTTGTAAAATAATATCATAGCATAAATATGATAAATGGTAAACAAAGAATAATCAGGTAATTGCAGGACTTAGAATACCAGGATGGGAAACATGCCTAGCTGCTGAGCAGGCAAAACCTTCAAAGCAGCATTCAGCTTGGGGGAAGAGCTCATGATAAGGCATCTAGAAATGTGACTGCAAAGTGGAGGCCTTTACCGATGGTAACAATTCATCAGTGGGGGGATTGATATTCAAGTGGTGACCACCGGTCACTCGGGCTGGGGGTGGTTCAAAGGTGAACGTCAAATGAAGAAGGATGACTTTTACTCTGCATGAAACAGAATTAGGCCAGCAAGGGTAGACATAGAAAGAGAATATGACATAGATGAGGATAACTTAGGTTCGGGCTTATTCAACAGTGAGACAGAAAAGGCATTAAGGGATTGAAATCAAATACGGCTGAAGGGATAGACAGCAGTTTTGTGGAACTACTGAAGGTTTAAGGAAACGTTGGGAGGAAGAGTCTCTATGGACTACATATGGACATAGCATTTATGAGGAGGAATTCGGCATGTAGACTGCCAGATAATTTTTAGCTTCTATTCGAAAAAGGTAAAGGCTACTTCATATCAGGACTACAGAACAATAAATTTGATTTTGCACACAGCTTAAGTGGCTCTCAGGATCATCAACAAGCGGACAGAGAGCAGGGCACAGGGGGCTGATCAGGTTGGGTTCAGGAAAGCGAGAGGCACACGCGATCCCATGGCAGTAATGAGGTTCCTAATAGAAAGGAACATACAATTTAATCAGGAAGTATTTGTCTATTTCATGGATTTCAAAAATGCATTTGATACAGTGAATTGGGAAAATGACTCATCTGCAACCTGAACATGACACAGACAATGCAGGCGCGAGTGGTGGACAGCAAATCTGGATGGGCAGTGCTGGGAAGAGGAGTGAAGCAGGGTTGCCAATCACCACATCCGCGGTTCACTCTGTGTGTAAAGGACATGGTAAAAGACGCACGGGATGAACTGGAGGCAGGAATGTAAATCACTAGGGCATTCATAAAATCAGTTAGATTTGCTGATGACCAAGCTTTAGTTTTTCAGTCGCCCAAAGGGTTACAAACTGCTGAGTGCATTGAAAAGCCAGTGCAGTAGACATGGGATGTGTTTGATTGGAAGTATTATGGATCAAAGTGGTCAAAGTAGTATGGACATAAGAAGGAGAATTGCATTCGGCAAATTAGCTTTCACAAGAAGGAGGGAGTTTTCGACAGGGTCTTTGAGTAAGGATGTTAAGAAAAAGTTTGTCAAAACCTTGATATGGAGCATGATTTTGTATGGCATGGAAACATGGTCACTGAATGCAGGATGATATAAGTAGATTATAGGCTTTTGGAATGCGGGTGTAGAGAAGGATTGATGTGCACACATTTAATCATAGTCAAGAGAAAAATAAAAAGATTTATCCAAACAAAAACAACACTTCTATAATTTGGTGTACATTTTTTCCCTATTATACAGACAAATTTCCATCGGTTAAAGAAATAAATCTGTCTCATTAAAAAAGGTGGGAGGTTTGAAAGTAAATTCCTTTTATTTCTACCCAATACCCATATAATTGGGTGCCACAATACTTCCCTTGGGGTGAAAATAAAATTCAGTTCTATACATTTAAAAAAAAAACCTTGCCTTTTCTCTTCAAGAATCAAGGAGCCCTTAACCTAATTCCTCCAGCACACGGGACATGCTTACAACATTCAACTGATACCATGGAGAGTGACAGGTTACTTACGTAACGTGGCCTGGCCTTCCTTGGAATTTATGATAGCCATGAGGGCAGTAGATGTCACCTCTACCACCTCCATGCTTGGATCGAGGAGATACATTGGGAGCAACTCCAGGCATTTTAGGGTCAACTTGTGGAGCTGATTCTTGTGCAAGCTCCTTGCTGTAGATACAGTTATCTCTGGAACCAGGACAGGTGCTCTGAGGTAACCTGGCCCCAGTTCAGCTAGGCACTTAGCTGCTTCCGTTCTTATCTGCCAGGTGAGAATAAAATGACCAAATTGATCCTGCTAAAAATTCTACTAAGCCTTCTTCCAATATTACTTTCTGCAAGGGACGAACTGTAACACTTAATCTAATTTATTCCTTGTTACCATGGAATAAGTTAGGGAGTACAGCTTCAATAATACGAGGGTATTGATAAACTCGATGGTTTCAGGCTTCACTTTGTGGAAATCCATTCTAATAAATCAAAAGAGAGATGGTACTTTTTTCCACACTTTATTTTACAAGTCGACCGGTTTCGTCGCATAGGCGACATCATCAGGTCTGTCAGGCCTGATGATGTCGCCTATGCGACGAAACCGGTCGACTTGTAAAATAAAGTGTGGAAAAAAGTACCATCTCTCTTTTGATTTATTAATACGAGGGTAGGCTAAAAGTGATGCACACACGCTTGTAGAGTGCAAACAAAAAAAATAGCAAGATCGGGCAAAAAGTAGGGTACAATTCTTAAGTTTCAAAATCATACGTTTATTTTTGCATTGCGTTCATCCAGTGTATTTCGAGAAGCCAAAGTATGGAGCCGTATTCCAGTACTATGCCAACGCAAGTCAAACAGTATGCTGTAATCACATTTTTAACTACTAAAAAATTGACTCCTACTGTGATTCATCATTGCTTAAAGACTGTTTATGGTGACGATGCTGTTGACAGGTCAACTGCAAATCGATGGTAGCTGCGAGCCTGGAAAAGCAATAATTGTTGATGAAACTTCTTTTGACTGTATTTGGGATGCTCACCGAGTTTATGGGACTGATTTTCTGGAACGAGGGGCAACAGTAAATTCATCTCAGTACATACAGAATCTAAAACACCTCTGACGTCGAGGGTTTTGTGTTAAAGGCAGCCTGGCACCAATAATCTTGCAACATGACAACGCTCATCCACACCTTGCGCACAACTGGAGAGGCTCTGTGAAACATGAAATTTGAACCGATTCCACACCCTCCTTATTCCTCTGATCTTACGCCTTGCAATTTTTATATTTTCCTCAACTCAAGAGACACCTCAAGGGTAATCATTACACCTCAAACAATGAGGTGATGGCAGCTGTCAAGTCCTGGATTCGAGAAAAGTCAGAAGAGTTTCTCAGTGACGGAATGAACAAACTTGTTATACATAGGGAGCAATGTGTTAGCCTTAACGGTGACTATGTTGAAAAATAAACATATGATTTTGAAACTTAAGATTTGTACTTCAATGTACTTTTTGTCTGATCTTGCTATTTGTTTTTCTCAGGCTCTGCAAGCATGTGTGCATTACTTTTCAGCCTACCCTAGTACCAATAATTATACTGTAAAAGTACTGCAATCTGGTACCGAGAAGGATTATTTAAATTTCTGGTGGAAAATTTGAATTTGAAGCCTGTAGTATGCATTACGACTTTATTGGGGCAAGATTAAGAGACACAGTCCCTTCTTCATCCCAGCCCTTATGCATCACAATAATTATAATCACAAACATCCATTCCCTAAGCGGAAGAAAATCTACCTGAGCGGGACTCGCAACCTCTGGATTGGCAGGTGAGGGCGTTACCCCACCACCATGATGTATGCGCCTTTTCAAAAAGATCCCACCATTCATAACGGATGAAACTGCTAGCCTTTGAAGGTACTTCTCTCTCTAGTCTCCAATGTTAATATTGATAAAAATTGATGAAGATTTTGAACTTTAATTGTGTTAAACATCAACGAGGGATAAATAAAACACCTTCATATAGAAAACAAACAGGCTCATCACCTGATAGTTAAGAACTTTTAACAAGCATAGGATTCATCATGAAATGGCACACCGCAAAATGAACTTACAGTATATGAAACAAATAAATAAATACATAAAGTGTTTCAAGCATTAGGAATAGTAAATTCTATATTCTTCCCCCTGAGATTACATCAGAATCACCAAATCAGATTACTCTAGAAGAACAAATGCTCAAACTTTGTCAACATCACCTTATCATCAGAAGTATTATAAATACCAAGAAAAATATAAACAATCAAGTTGAAAATTGACACACAATAGTAATTAGATGAAAATATACAGGGTGCGGTGGGTGCAGCCAGACAAAATCCAATTTCAAATTCCTACCATTTTAACCCCGTGTAGAGGTCACTATTGAAGCCCAAATAAGCTTGACATATGTACAGGGTGCAGCACTTAAATCCAGACAATTTTCAATTAAAATTTCCCTCCATACCCTAGTCCCACTAGAGGTTGCCATTGGCATTCTTGAAAGCTATAGGAATCTAGGAAACAGTCATGACCTCAAATTGGCCAAGATGTTACCTACAAGTGCAGAGAACAATCAAAGAGGCGATATTATCAAAAGTGGTCGCACTGGGTATTATATTTCACAATAGTTTGATTCTTCGGGTACCCCGGATCAACTGTTACAATATTTTGGCTAAGTATAATGCTTTGGAGAAGTCTGGGGGAGGTTTTGCTGACCCTGCGAGGAAATCTCATTCAAGGAAACGCGTGCTTGTCTGAATTTAAGCGCCACACCCTGTCCGTAGGTCTGCATGCTGAAAACTGGGTGGCCTACCATCACCTGTCACTTATGTAATTTAGTAGCATTGGTAAATTCCCAGTGGTAAAATAGGATGAAAATTCAAAATAGGGAAAATTGATTGATACAGTTGCAATAGCACATAGTAGAGCCTGTAGTATACCACCTAATTGAGTGCTCTTGGGATGGAGTAAATCTAAGTTCTGGACCACCTAATATTTAAGATTATAAAACTAAGGGCACAGTGTGGTTAAAGTACAGGTTTGAACACAAAAATCCAAAGATATTTCATTCATAACAAAATCTGTCAAAACTTCAGAGTTCATGGATGAAAGGTTACCCTATGCACGGTAAATACAATACACACATAATGGTACAAAAATTAACACTTTTGAAGCCTTTCATAAATTCAGTTATTTAACGACCAACATCTTCACAAGACATACCTTCTTTCTAACCATCTCCAAACAAAATAATGTAATCTAAGGTTTAATATCCTGAAAATTGTAATGCCAAAATGAAATTCACGACTAAATGAATTTTTTGTTCCAGTTTTCAAAATTCACAACAAATTAATGATTAAAATATAAATTTCCACCTTGAATAAGACTTAGGCAGAGATGATTCTTTAATTACATGCATTTATAGGGAATCTTTCATTCCCATTCCACCTGCAACGTGTTCACTGTGGACATGCATGCAAGACTGCAACCAGAAGCCAACGTACCACTTGGTCTGAAGTAGTGCAGAGCTTGGCTAAGAGACAAATGGTCCGGTGGAGAACACTTCCACTGTATTTCTCAAAGGAATCACTCTTCTCTTCAATTTCATCATAAAGATATCTTAATTCTGCTTTCTTCTCTTTCAGCTGAAATATTAATTAGAGAAAAAATTAGAAAATCAGCCCTCATCTCTTGATGACCCATGACTTAATTTTCCAAAGCTGTTGTTATTTATTAGCTGTAAAGAAGGCTGTGCTAATGAGAGAAATTGGGAGGTTTTCTCCATAAAAAATATTATGTTATAGACTATTGATAATATAATGTTGAAGACTATTAAAAGATGTTACTACCTTGCAGGTGAGCAGTTTTTGGAACCATTTAGAGCCATATGCATACCGGTAGACATGTCACATAATCAGGGCCAATTGGAACCATTGTCATTATTTAAAGCTGTTTTTGGCATTTCGGTTCTTCTGCAGTCGCTCAATTTTGTTTTTTCAAGGTTTTTCTATACCTACGATCTCCATTTCAACCATGGGGATGTCCCAATCATGCAACACGAAGAGCATCACAAAGAAATGCTCACATTTTAACACTCAAATGAATTCATAATGCTCCTTGAACCAAAATTTTATTGTTCTTTCTTCGTGATCTACATTAATTTTAAAACTCCAAACAAGTATTTTGAACTGAAGAGAAGAAAGAAGTCTTAAAAGAATAGTAACCCGCATGGAGACTGGTACAACCTCCAAGAAGAAAAAAATCAAGGATAGTCTGCAATCATAGCCAGTTTCCTAGAAAGACAAGCCACAACAACTAGTTGCCAGTCTCAAGCATGGGTTAACAAAAAGGCTGACAGAAAAAGGAAGTATGGTTTACAAACAAAGAAGGAAGGTCATCTCTAAATAGCACTAAGGAATGGCATGCTGGAGTCATGCTATTTACGCAGCAAAATCAATAGCAGGGGAAGAAGTAGCTGGGACATAGCAAGCACAACTATAATTATTATTGATAATCTACAGGTCAAGGTAAGTTTTGAAAGGACACAAGCTACTGAATGGTACAGAATCATTTCCCTCATCTCGCACAACAAAAAACAACTTGGCATCAAACATTACAATAAGCTCCTCATCAATTCAGAATACTTCCTTCCTCCCTTCATCCCATCCAACACCCCTATCCTATCCCAACTCCTTCCTCACTAGCCTAACACTCTCCCCTCCATTACAGTCTTCAACATCCCTCTCCCAATCCAAACACTCTGTATCCATCTTTCCTCCCAGCTTTGTACATATTTCTCCCAAAGAACTCCTCTCCTCGCCCACCCTACCGAGCACTTCTTTGCTTGCTTCCTTTCTGTCCACTTCATCTTTTCCATCCTTCTCCACACCCACATTTCAAAAGCCTCCAATCTACATCTAGTTGATTTATTATAGATAGCAAAATTTTTAGGGAGAGAGTTATTGTTTTCCCAGAGTATTACTATGGTGCACATAATATATATAAGCACAGTAAGGGTAGAAGCATAAGAGTGTCAAATATGTGTTCAAACGGTGAGTGAAGAGATTTTCCAGCAAGAAATCTGAGAACTTTTTGGTACCTTGAAAATTATTAGAGCATATCCAGAGGTACATCATAAAGGAATATAAGTTATTTGATCATAATACATAGTATTTAGCACATCTTGATTAATGATTCGTTTTAAACATCTGAACATCAAGCAATATTTATACAGTTTATTGGCTAAATGATTAGCATGTGTCTCCTGATCAAAACTGACATCTACAAATAAACCCAGTAATTTTGTGACAAAATAATACATTTTCAACATCGCAACTAAAGAGGCGTTCTTCTTCATGCAAGGGATTTGATCTGTAATTTAACCTTTAAGTATTTAATCAAGTTTACACTATCTATGCCAGTATTCCTGATACAGTAGGTGTTGGAGAGAGAGTTGTTCTTATAAAAAATGCATCATTACAAGCTTTTTTAAGTTTAATTTTAATTGCAAAGTGTTGCACCAATGTTTGCATGGCACTAAGGCCATATGCTAAAGCTATCTTATCCTCAGGATTATGGATATCTCAATAATCCACTGCATCATCGGTATATAAACGTATCTCACTAATAATGATAACATTAATATCATCAACATGAAGGATTAAAAAGGGTCCAATGACACTTCCATGGGGAACACCAGAATGACTTCCACTGCATTAGAGCTAACTCCATCCAAGACTACTCTCTGTACCCAACCATTCGAAAAGTCTTCATTCCAGTTCAGGGTGTTTTAATATATGCCATAGGCTTCTAGCTTAGAGAAGTTTACTATGAGCTACTTTGTCAAGAGCCTTTTCAAAATCTTGAAAAACTGCATCAACTAGAACATCACTTTCTCCCTAAACAAACATACAGGGTTCGTCCGTAAAATAAGTGTACTGACTTCTGGGCTGGGCGCGCCACTCCAGGCGCGCCCAGCACCGCTCTGATGGGCTGCGATTGGAGGGGGGTATGTTGGCAAGCGACGCTGAAAAAGGCAGTCGGCTCTGAGCTGTGGTGTAGTGAGGAGCTCTGTTAACGCGAACCTCCACGCTCGACCCACGTCACGGAACGCGATGCCGAAGTTTTTGGAGCAGCGTTATTCCATCAAATTTGCGGTAAAGCTTGGGAAATCGTCTACCGAAACTGTCGGTATGATTAACCAGGCTTACGGGGAGTCAGCCATGTACAGAAACATGATCTTTCGGTGGCACAAGATGTTCGTGGAGAGCAGAGAAGAGGTCGACGATGAGTCTTCGAGAGGTTCCCGATGATGCCTTCGCGGGAGCGTTCCAGGAATGGGAACGCCGCTGGAACAAGTGTATCGACTCACAAGGGTCCTATTTTGAGGAATATTAGCTTAAGATATGTAAAAGTGTAATAAATTTTTTTTCCTGAGCTCAGTACACTTATTTTCCGGACGAACCCTGTATCACGAACAAAAAGTACAAGTTGCATCTCGCAGGATTTCCTTTCAGAAACGGTGCTAGTTTTTCATCGCTAATTCTTGACTATCAAGGTGTCTCACTAGCAATTGTATGTTCCACGACCTTGCATGATGTGGATATGAGAGAAATATGTCTGCAATTGCTCCGTTCCTCCTCATCTCCATTTTTTAATATTGATGCTACATAAGCTGTTTTCCAGCCCCTGGGAACCTTGTGATCTACAAGGGACTTCTTCAATATGATTCCTAGATGTAGTACGATTGCCACAGCTTATGACTGTAGATGTAATTTAATTATGCAGAGCTAATTTGCTTTAATTCAGTATCCACCAACAAAGAATATACAAATGAAATAATGAAGTCCGACAACGACATGTTTGTTCTTCCTAATGACAATGAAAGGATTAGCATATGATCAAAAGTGGCCCTGAGTACGCATATTGACTTCTCCAAAGAGTTTTACTCACCATGGATTGGACATGCTGAAGCATTTCAATGCGAGTGAACCCAAATATATTATGTGCCTCTAAGAAATCCACAAGATTCTCCCTCAGAGAAGTTCTCAATCTGCCACATCCAATTCTATTTAATAGCACATTTAAATTTTGAAATTTTTCGGAACTGGGAAAAGGAACAAGATAATACAGGTCTTCCTTAAGGCTTTCTGTATTAAGTAGAGACTCAATTAGCTTCAGCACATCCTCTTCTAAATGCTTCATGCAGCCATCATTAATCAGATCAACAAGAGTGTACACAATTGGGACTAACACTACTTGTAGACCTTTTAGTGGTGGAACAAAATATCTGAAATGACAAAAACACCATGTTAATAGGGGCGCAGTCCAAATAAAAGTAAATCTAGAATTTTGATTTCGTACAACGTAACAGGACAAAAAATTGGATTTTTTCCACGTCCAAATACATCAGTATCAAAGATATTATGCTCTTAACTGATATGTGCATAAAAACCATTCCAGGTTTCATATCTTTTCTCATCCTTTCGAGCAGAGGCATTATAATATGGGAATTGCATAGGAGAGAAAACATTTGGCTGGAGAGTGACTAATATTTGTTCAAAATATTTTTAATTGGCCTTTCATGTGAGTTTGAAACTTGTTGAGCACCTCTGCTACAAGGGGGTGTAGGAACACGAACACAGTAACGGAGAATGGCAAGAGCTCTAGGACAAGACTGTTGTTTCCATCTAAATGCATGCAAAGCTAAGCATATGACTTCAGCCAAACTTTCACAGGAATTCTGAGTGGGGGGTGGACAGGGGATCCCAGAAGGAATGGCAGACTATACCCCTTGATAAATTACAAAAAAGATGGCAGCAGTTCAACCCTATAATGCTCAAGATAATAAATGGGGCTTATTTTTTCTAAAAGTAGTGACTGAAGGAAACTCAGTGGAAACCCAGAAGAAATACAGAATGAAATAAATTGTATAGATCTACAATTAAACAGCAACAACTGAATAAATATCCTAGAGCCTGTGTAAAGTGGAATTAACTAAGTGTAAATTAACCTGTATTAAGTACCAGTGTAAACTTGTGGAACTAACGAAGCTGTATTTTTCTTTCTGTAATGGATATATTTCACAAAGTCAAGCCTGAAACTACGAAGTTTATCAGGGACCCAGTTGAAAACCATTGTAGTTTTCTACATTTCATCCGTGTCTCATTTAATTCGACAGATTCAAGCTTAAATTAATTAATAAAATAATGGATGAATTAAAAAAATTGAATATATATTTTCAAATAATCAAATTCAAATATATATTATCAGTTATTTAATTTTCTAAAGATTTTTAACCCACATTCATCAACAATATACAATGAATGCACTCGTATTTCTTGGGCTGAATCCCAAGGTTTGCCAGGATACACTCAAATCCTTGCCCATCATGTTACATGAGATAATTGAGTTGGCTTTGCTTGGCTAGTCAATGGTGTTTTAATGAGACACCATTACTCTAATGGCCACCCAAATGGGATCGGACACCTATACAGCCGCCTCACTGAGGAACCGATAGAGCTTAACTTCATTTGTTACTAAATGCTATGCATTCAAATTCTGGATTCTCTGAGGAGAGTAAAAATTATGGCAATAATAATACATAGATTTCCTTTGTCAACTGTAGCTTTCTTCACCATGACTCTTGCTTATGTGCAGCCAATATTTGGTGTAATAGCTAATTAACTATAAGGGTTTTCCTTTCATATGAATGGTTACCCCACGAGGGATACTGAGAAAATTACTATTTATAGCAAACTGAGCAAATAATGTGATTATATGTAACTGAAATAGGTCTTGTTGCATTGAAAAATTACTATCCACACTATTATAATCACTAATACTAGTCAAGGAATCAATGAGCTAAGGCATCATTTCCAATTTCCCATTAAATGCCTCCATATTGCAAAAGAGAATACTTACTCGATTAGATCCTTACGGAGGTATATAAATGCAAGAGCGCACACAGTGTCGTTCTCTGCACTGCACCACCTCTTTATGACTCTGAATAAGGAAAAGGAAGTATCCCGAACAATCCCTTTGACCAGTTTCCTCATGCACATTTTCTCCTTTGCCTCTTGCACCCCTGCCACATAATCCATCACATACTCCACATAAAACTGAAATGCCACAAGAGCTGTGGTGGCAACGCATGGTGTGGAAGCATTGATGACATCATTTGCAAGCCGGAGTAGAGCATAACGCAAGTGGCTGGGGGATTCCCTTATGATGTAATCCATGTACTTGACTCCTTTTGACTCCTTGTTCCAATAAAATAAATAATCAAACAATTTCTCCACCATTTCATTTGTATACCGGTGGGAACTTCTTTCGGGGTAGCAGAGTTTGCTGTCACAATTGAGCAACGTGCTGTCCTCCGTTACCACAGCTATTTTCTCCTCATCATGGAACAATTTGCATACAACATACAAGATTGAATTAGATGTTGAAAGAGCTTGATACAGATTTAAGTCTGGATGGACTTTTACCATCTGATCGATGACTGACTGAGCTGTTTGCCGCCCAACTGCCACCTCATCCTCATTTCCGCTGCATAAATATTGACTCATAGAGAGAGCCAATAAGAGGGCAGAGTGCTCCTGGAATATAACATTTAACAAATATCACTTCCTTCCTTCACTTTTCCAATTACATGGTCTATATCATAAACACAAACTTACCTTAAACACTTCAGAAATATTCTTTTCTATGATATGACAAAACTCATCCAGTGATTCATGGTTAGCCATCCACAAAGTGGTAAAAATAACACCCGCATTCTCCAAGTAGAAATCTTTGATGCAGTTGTAGGCTCCCCAATATGGGAATACCTGAGAGTGGAAACAAAAAAATTAAATTAACGAAAGTCTTAGAGAAATCTCGCAATTATTTAGTTTTTAATTTAAATAAGGATGAAAAGTTTAACCCTAGAACAGTAATGGGGGTAAAAAAACCCAGAGCGGTTGAAATCTCATGCCAAACAAAAACATTTTCCTCTCCAACGATAAACTTTGAAAAAATAATCTTTGTGCTACGTCATTCTAAATTAAAAAATGAGCCCCCATAGGACTCTCATAGTCATAATGGGTGTGAGATACAAATTTTTGAAAATTTTTACCGGAATAGGGTGAAAAAAATAGCATTAACATTCTAGAGTTAATTTGTTCACTCTAATTTGCTCAAATTCAACTTTGTTTTTTTGCTCTTTTAAACTCTTAATTCCTTCTTCATTGCGCCTAAAGAATTTTCACTGCACCTATGGTACTGTCCATCTTCATTATCAAACACAATACTACAGAAATGAAATGATTACTCCCATTCTCCAACCCGAAAGCAAACCAAACTTTATATTCTATGTCACCACATTCATATATCCACCCCTTTCACTGATATTTCCCTCTTAAGCTTTCTAAGCCACCTAGATACTAGTTAACAGGCAGGTCTGCCCATAAAGTATTAATGCAATTTTATGATTTGCAATTATTTGCAAATTTTGAGCATCACTAGCAATGAGAAATCAATATTGGTGCAATATTTGATGTGGGAGTATTACTATTACTGATTAAGAAAAATTTTATTGCAATAAAAAGTACCATAGAGATTACTCATTGCCAGGGGGGTGAGAAGTCTTGTTTTCTGCTAATTTTGAAGTTACTTAATTAAAATTATACCAAATTGAGTCTTATCAAAAATGTTCATTTTTAACATTGCAAAATGGTTGCATATACAGTTACATGTTCCAACATTTGCATGCAATGCATAAACACAGCAATAAAGAATTAATTATTTTCCTAGTGTTTTCAAACAATTTCAAAGATAGAAGAAGCTGAATCATGACTAGGATGTCTCAAGATTAGTGTCCACAAATCCCTCTTTGATATCAGCTCAAAAGATCATGTATCTATTAATCAATTATATAATGCCTATCACTAAAATGCATTCACTCCATAGGTACTTCCAAACATGCATTTTATAGTAATGATTAGCTAATTCATTTGGATGAAACACTAAACTATATTTTGTAAATGAATGTTTCAATTATGCATTTTATTAAAGATACTAATGAAATTAAGAATACAAAGTAACTTTCCACTGTTCTTTATTAGCGTACAACCGGTTTCAACGCTCAAGCGTCATCATCAGGTCTAAAAAGATACTAAAATGGTCTAAAAAGATACTAACTAATCAGGTCTCAAATATACTAAATTGATTTTGAGATAGCTGTATCAAGGTTAGATTAAAGTCAATGAACTCTTGAATACAGACTAATAATCAGAATACAGAAGAGACTATACAGGTATCTCATGTGCCTGTATCTCATCTAAAGTATGTTTTCTAATGGTACATACTTCATTCAAGTGATAATTATTGTTAAATTGGTGAAGTTTTCATCTGTTTCCCATAAATTATTTCATTAAGTCAACATTTACAAAATGGGAAAAATGGTCATGAGTAATCTTACTTTGAAAGAGAAAGATAAAAAAACAGGTCTTAGTGTTCACATTTACTATAACCTGAATGACTAATACAAGCAATCTCATTCATTGCGTATCAACCAATCCATCGTCAGAAACAATTACCTTCATGTGATCGAGAAGACTCACTATTATACCAATCTCACAGTGTAATCACAAATGGGATGCAGGAATCATACTTCATACAAAAATTTCAAATAAAGTTGGAGGCTGGATCTTTAAACCCCTTAATAAGCACAATTTTTATATCATTACTACTGTTAGGTATTCTACATATTCCATTGAATAGCAAATAAATATTACTTAGACAACTCATGAATAAAAACAATAATTTAATAACTAGTAAATATTACTTATCCCTTATGAGTTCCATATTAAAATCCTGTGTAACATGAATTACATTTCATTTCGGCAGAGTTTTAATTTACGATGATCTTCCTACTATCTCTTACCTCTATGGAATGCACTGAATATGTGGGACTTTAAGGTGAAATTTCTATTATATATAGCCTGAAGTTCTGGACTTCAGGCATACAAAGACTTTGGAAATGGTCAGTCATCAGGTACCTTATGATGACGCCTATGCGTTGCAACTAGGAATACCAAAATAAAGAAGAGTGGATAAATACATTGTGTTCTTTATTCCATGAACATAAACTTCCACAAAGTCAAGCCAGAAACCATCGAATACATTTGGAAATGGTATAAATTCCTTGTTTCCCAAGCTGATACCTAAATGCCTCTATCTGCTGTCACTTGTACATCACGTAGGCACATTACCCACTGATCCCTGATGGTCCAAATGACCTAGCTGCCGGTCACCTCCACCTAATAACTATCAATAATATCATTTTCATCTTCAGTGACCCTTATAATCAGTGAAAAGGAATTAACCCACACCACTGAAAGAACAGTCATCACCAACGGTGTAATTCCTTGCTCCCATGGATACTTTAGATGCTAAATATATGGGTACATCAACTGACATTAGCGTTTTTCCAGTTTTGTGATCTAACATTTGAATTTAGGATAAATTCTCTTTAAGTATCAAATGGGTAGCTATTGCTGTTGTTTCACATAAGCAGTTAATATTTAGTTATTATTTGATGAAATATGCAGTTACACTGAACCCTCACTAATCTGGACCAGGCTAGTCTCAACTCAACCCAAAGGGACCACGCAGGGCAGCACAGCAGTAACTTTTGACGGAGTCATCCGCATCACCCGCAGTTTCTTGGAATTTGTCAAAGGTCAACCAAAGTCTTTAAAGTTGGCTTTAACCTGGTGGGCTGGGGCGCATTGAGCACGACTACCAATGCCTGTCATATTCTATGTGTGGTATTTCGTCACAACATCTTGTTCCTTTAAAACCCCCAAAATTTTGGAGTGTCAGGGGATGCCTTGATAGTTTAACTGGCTGAAGCACTTGGCCGGACATCGAGTGATTGGGGTTCGAAATCCCTGTCAAGGCAATTGATTTTTACACTCTGAATTTGTTACAGTGTAATGCTTTCCATGGCATTTCATGTCTTTCCATACACCTAGGTACTTCACGATTAAGAAAACTCTTGGCAGAAATACTAAAGTAACCGCTGACAGCTGCATCTTAGTTGGGCGGCAGTGAATGAAAAAATATTTCTGAGCATTAATAAAAGTAAACTTTCATGAAAAATTGGGCATGAAGGTATCTGATGAAAGTTAGGGATTACTTGGCACACACACTCCGCTCAGAAAAATAACAAGACTAAGGTGCATTATTTGAGCTACATTTTCATAAAATGGAAAGAAAACTTCCAAAAATTATGCTACCAGAAGATGAACGACTGCAAGAGGCTGCCCACAGCTGGTACATGTATACATGGGAAGGCCCAGAAGTACCCAGCCTGACCTAGAGATGGCGGTAGTTGTTTGCAAAATATGACTGTATTAAAAGGTACGCAATCTATAAAGTATATGCTTCAAGTTTGAGGACGCTACTTTACTTAGTATTTGTTTGGCAGCCATCAAAAGTGAACGTTTTCAGTGAATATGTGAAAATTGGTCATTGTTAAGTTATACAATACTTTTATTTGAAAGGCCTCAGCCCAACCAATATAAAAGCTGATCTGGATTCTACTCTGGGTGAGTCTGCTCCTTCATTTACAACAGTAAAACATTGGGCAGCAGAGTTAAAAAGAGGCCGTACGAGCTGTCAAGACGAGCATCACATTGGTTGACCAAATGAGGTGACGACTCCAGAAACGGTAAAGAAAATCCACGAAGTGATACTCCATGATCGTTGACTGAAAGTGCACCAGCTAGCAGACATAGTAGGCATTTCAAAAAGTGTGGTACATCACATAGTAACTGAAAATTTGGACATGAGAAAGCTGTGTGCAAGATGGGTGCCACGTTTGCTCACACTCGAGCAAAACCCATGTCGTGAAGATGTTTCAATTGAGTGTTTAGCAAAGTTGCACTGAAACAAAGCAGAATTTTTGGGCCGTTTCATAACCATGCATGAAACATGAGTCCATTACTTCACAACCGAGACAAAAAAACAATCAAAATAATGGATTCCAAAGGGAGAACCGACTCAAAAGAAGGGGAAGACCGTTTCATCTGCAGGCCAAGTCGTGTGGTTGGTTTTTTGGGATGCGCGTGGGATACTTTTCATTGACTACCTTGAAGAAGGAAAAACCATCAATGGCCAGTATTATGCGAACTTATTGCAATGTTGGAGCTAAGAAATCAAGCAAATGCGGCCGTATTTGGCTCAGAAGAAAGTTTTATTCCATCAAGACAATGCACCAGCTCACAAATTCATTATTGCAGTGGCCAAAATTCATGAATTAAAGTTTGAATTGCTACCTCATGCACCCTATATGCCAGATTCAGCCCCCTCAGATTACTTTCTGTTTGCAAACTTGAAAAAATGGCTCGGTGGTCTAAGATTCTCCAACTGTAAAGAATTGATGTCGGCAGTTAATGGCTATTTTGAGGAGCAAGACAGTTCTTATTATAAAAAAGGGTGTCGAACTTATTGAACATTACTATGAAAAGTGTATAGAGCTGAAAGGAAATTATGCTGCAAAATAAATACATTTTTTTCCAAAATTTTTGTGTTTTCCTTGTTGGGTCGTGTACTTCCGGGACCACCCTCATAAATGATCAAATGGAGGAGAAATGTCATACCCACACACAAGATACAGCATAAAAATTTGCTACCAATTAACTGCAGGGAAGCTTGTGGAAAAAAGGGCTTGGCTCTGGTGGATTACTAAGCATTAAATTAACAAAAAAGTTTAAAACGTATGCTAATAGTGAACCATTAATCGAGAAAATTGCAAGTTCTGATGGCAGAGTATGATTTACAGTTCTCTGAGATCTAGTATTATTACATAATCTGATGTTAAGGTATGTTTTTGATGGACACAACGACCAAATAAATACCTTAATTATCCTAACAAAACAAACCCCGACATCCAACTCTACAGCGCACCCTTCTTCATCTCTGTATATTTCCATCCTTCCTTTATTCCATCCAACATGATTATCGTATTCCTGCCCTTTGCTCATTTGCCTAATATTATCCCCTCTATCACAATCTTCAACTGCCGATCAATATGCTCTGCAACCATCTTTCTTGCCTCCTTTTTTCCTTCAATTATCATTGCTCCCTCCTGCACAGCTCTAGGGGTCATTGGAATGCACATGATCACCCACCGTGTCAAGGTTGAAGTCCATGGGAGGGTAACATCTATTATTATCGTTGCTTGGCAGTCTCCCATTGAAGGCAGAATTTGGATGCCTACAGATTTTGAACTAGCAGTGTTTTTCTATGATACTTATTTCTTTTGCTATTGTCTGCTGCAATTTTAATGTCAGTGAGGAATTTCACAAGTATTATAGCATGGTTGTGTACCAACGTAAAATGTTAAGTATTGTGGCAAAAGAATATATTTTTCCAAAGCCATTTTATGATCAACCCCCTGCCACCTCGACTTTTGGAAAGGCCTTAAAAGTCTAAAGAGTTCCTGAGCTTTCTGAGAAGGATTTCATTCACTGTTGCTTCTACCGAATGGAGTGGATGAAGAATAACAGATAACACAAAACAGTGGATGAAGGATAGCAGATAACACAAAACATTTATAATTCCTCTTTAAAGTAAAGCTGCCAAGCCAAACACTATTCTTAAACATAAATATTTAGATAAGCAAGCTTTTGCTATATTGAAGGACAAAAGAATAGGCAAAACTTAACTTAATATCACTCAACAAGATCCACTTCTCAAGAAAGTCTTGCAAATAGACACATATTACTGCTTTACTGTCCGTTTTCAGCTCTTCTCCAAGAAGGGCAATGATCCTTTTTCCTAGACCTAAAAATTAAAATAAAATACTTTATTTTGAAAATGACATTTGTATTTACTGAAATATAAATAAAATAAATTCATGAAAAACACAGTAGTCAGTCAAGCACCGAAGGTCAGTTTGGAAGGTGATAGAGTTCACCCAGTACAAAGCCCAACGACATATGAAATTCATACAACAGGGCAGGGAGACCAGTTCCTTTCCCTGGGGCAGCTACGGTTTCCCAGGAAGATCTGGTACCCGAAAAATCACACATCTTGGGTGGAGCTAAGGGTGCCCAGAGAGGCATGCCCGGGAATCAAACCCGGGTCATCAGGTCAGTAGTCCAATGCGCTACCCCTGGACTACATCATATATTCAACAAAATATCTTAATTTCTTAAAATTATAATAATATAATATAATAAAACCCGGCGTCGGCATTAGCCTACTCTTTACGAAAGGCGCCAAGGGGTCCGCAGTTTAACGTCCCATCCGATGGATGGCGTACTCACTCAAAAGTGCCCTCCACAAAGCACCTCAAGTAGGGATCGAGATACCTCTGAAAAATATTCAACACCGCCGGGATTCGAATCCGTGCCCTCAGGGTGGGAAGCCAGTACGTTAGCCCCCGCACCATCTCGATCCCCTCAATGGTTGCATAATCGAAAAATAACTCAATGCATTGGCAAATTAAAAGGTCCACATAACAGGGACATACACAGCTTTTCAAATAACCTTCTCAATGAGTTGATGGTATTTATTGAATTAGAATTTCATCTGCAGAGTTCAAGGCACTATAATCAGGGCTACAAATTCACATATTGGTACACATTTCTGAAACATTCACTGCCTATTTCACTTACACCCATAAAATAGAATATAAGAAAAATTAGGGTATTTAGATAATTTTTTATGATAAAGAGGGCAATGTTTTTAAGAATTAAGACGACAGAGGACACGAATATAAAATCGTACTGCTAGCAATGGATTCAAGCTGTCCAATCCTGCTATTGCAGGTCATTTCTGTCAAAATGATTAATTTTCTATGACGCACTGACCAAAACATGTCCTCCCTTCAGGTGAATTACAAATTAGCTGGGGGCAGAGAGGCCCTGCTCCTCCCTCCTCACATAGTCCACCACTGCATTGCATTGGCCACAGATACAGAGGAATTTTTTCTGAGCTCAAATTTAGCTGATAAATCATCTTCCTACCTTTTGGTTTAATATTATTACCTCCTTCTGCTGCCTCACTTCCCCTCTGCTGTATTATTACTCGGTAACTATTAATCCAGAAATTCCCACAATTCTTTCATCTCATCTCGCGCAGCCCTAAAATATCCATATTTTCTCTTTCCAACTT
This sequence comes from Hetaerina americana, assembly GCF_022747635.1. Classification (NCBI taxonomy): domain Eukaryota; kingdom Metazoa; phylum Arthropoda; class Insecta; order Odonata; family Calopterygidae; genus Hetaerina; species Hetaerina americana. The sequence goes on along the minus strand of NW_027286281.1, from coordinate 876,550 downwards.
TTGCTTTATATTTTCCGATTTTCCTTTCCTCGAGATCATCCAAACAATCCAAGTCCCTATTCTAACTAATATGGTCCTCTTTGGTGCCTTCTGTTATACTACTGTCGCTTCCTCTTAGCAAGGATTCCATAACAAGGCAACTGTCGCATCCCTGTCTCTGCCCCTGCTGGGCATGACACATGTCTCCTATGACCGTGTCCCATAGTTGCCAGGACTCATTCTAATCATCCCGTTCACCATCGGTTCATGGGATAATAATTATGGCCGCAAACATAATAAAAGACATACATTAGTTATTTTCACATCAAGTGAAGATATAATGAAGTGCTAAGAGTTAAAAGCTACTCGTGACATTGACAATAGAGAATTACCCTCCTTAGTTGAAAAATATCCATTTCACATAAAAATTCCTCTAACATAAATAGAATTAAAATCCATAACATATTGGAAGATGATAGGTAATAAGACAGAAGAAAAATATTCCCAGCCTCAAACCTTGTGACTTAGGATTTAGGAAGCAAAGACACTAACTAAATGCCTAACTCAGCATGAATATAGGGGGTGTCTGATAAGTGGTTATTTAGAAATGTTGAAAGCCTTTTTTTTGGAAGCTACTCGTAATAAAAATCAGAAACTGGTGTAAATTGTGAATGCATTTTGAGGACTATCTTCTTGCCAATTTTGACCAATTTTTGAGGCCTGGTTGAAGGGCACCTCCTGTAATTAGCTTATCACTGCATATAATCATAAAATAATTACTCATAATCCAGGATGTAAGTGAAACAGTAACTGCTATACATTAAACATTTTTCATGGCAATAAGATCATAAAGTTACATATTTACCTGGGCAAATGCGGTGAATATTAATCAATCTTAAGATACTGAAGATGGCTATCTTTCTTAAAAGGGGAGCAGCCACGGCCATAACACACAGACAGTGAAGAGTGATTTTCAGATTATTTCCTCCACCCTTCTCTCCCGATACAGACTTTTCCTGAAAGATTAAGAACAGGATATAAATGGTGACTTTTAATCATCTGTAAGTTTATAAAACTTTTTATAATTTCTTTTGCTTCCTAGTTCACCATTGAAATAGCAATGCCATTTTGCCAGTCCAATAAAAACACTCAGGAAATTGAACCGGCAATTTTCATATAACTGTTCATGATTTGTTTTCAAAGTTTTAGCTGAGATAAATTAATGAAAACATACCAAATAGAAATGTACAACTGAAGACATGAATTGACAAAGGACAAAATTTATCCACTGAACTAATCCATGCAACTGTTTCCGAGGTTTTCATTTTTTGAGCAGTCAGCATTTTATTTTGAAATTTCATTGGGTCTAATCTGTAATTTGCGCACAACTATGCCTTTTACATTCGTTTCCTTCCTAGATAACAAGATACATAAAATGCAAAACACATAGAACTTTTGTATGCATTCTACCACAAATAATGGCAGCAAAAATTATTAATTAATGTAAAAAGTTTAATGAAGAACAAGTAAGTACAAATTAAATTCCAACACAAAAATGGAAAACTAATTTATTTCTCACATGTATAACATTCTCGTGAAATTGACAAATATGTAATCGGAATCTCACATGTCTCACACTCCCCCACCACACACTCATTTCTTCCAACACCTGCCGTTGCATTCCTGTCCCCCATCACAATCAAATGTTTTCTTCCTGGAACACCCATAAGGATGCCCTCAAACTGATTGTAAACCCTATCCACTTCTTCCTCTGCATGATGTTTGACGGCAATTAGACTGGAACAATGACAAGTTTGTTGGTTGAGCATTTACTTCTACTAAAATGATACTATCAGTTGCTTGCTCTGTGTTTACTAGGCCTCCTATCTTTTGATTGATTCCCTTCTCCTTGTACTAAGTAGGATCTTTTTTAAGGGAAATAACATAAATTTGGAATTAAAATGTAAATGTCATCAAAACTTAACGATTAGCTCTCCGAGTTCATATTTACTTATGATTAGAGCATGTTAAGTTGGCGGCGGCAAAGAAAACAATATGTCTAGCCCATTTTTTTGTAATCCATGGAAAATTAATGTGTATTATAATTATTAATTCCGAGTAAAATAAACCACTTTCTTGGTGACACTTTCAAAAAGATAATTAGCATTGAAATTTTCTGGACACAGCTACATTTTCAGATTACCAGGCATGCACTATTCATCACATAGGTCAACAGAGGTCTGATTTCATACAAATACTTTACTCGAGTAAACTCCATTCTAAGAAAGGAGAAATTATACACCCAACAAACACTAACCTCCAGGCAAGAGTTAGTGAGGTACTTCATCCAGAGATTTAAACCAGACCTCTTCTCAGCAGTGCAAGGAAATCTCAAGGGATGCATGAGGTTGTACAAGTTTTCAGCTACCACCATCCTCACTTCTGCATACGGGCTATCGATTTCTTGAAGCATGAAATTACTTATCGTAATTTGCTTCCTGTCAGCACTCAGTAGCCATTGCCATGTTAACTCAGAATTGATCTAAAAATAAGATAATAAAAAAACAAAGGAGGAAATTAAGGGAAGAAAAGCCCATATGCGCACACATAGTAGCCAAAGTGAGAGAAAGGAAACTGTTGAAGTTAACTATAAGTTGTCATTAATAGCATGCTACATGTATTATGCTGGGATGTACAGGGTTTGTCCGGAAAATAAGTGTACTGACTCCTGGGCTGGGCGCGCCGCTCCAGGCGCGCCCAGCACTGCTCTGACGGGCTGCGATTGGAGGGGGATATGTTGGAAAGCGACGCTGAAAAAGGCAGTCGGCTCTGAGCTGTGGTGTAGTGAGGAGCTCTGTTAACGCGAACCTCCACGCTCGACCCACGTCACGGAACGCGATGCCGAAGCAGCGTTATTCCATCAAATTTGCGGTAAAGCTTGGGAAATTGTCTACCGAAACTGTCGGTATGATTAACCAGGCTTACGGGGAGTCAGCCATGTCCAGAAACATGATCTTTCGGTGGCACAAGATGTTCGTGGAGGGCAGAGAAGAGGTCGACGACGAGTCTTCGAGAGGTTCCCGATGATGCCTTTGTGGGAGTGTTCCAGGAATGGGAACGCCGCTGGAACAAGTGTATCGACTCACAAGGGTCCTATTTTGAGGAATATTAGCTTAAGATATGTAAAAGTGTAATACATTTTTTTTCCTGAGCTCAGTACACTTATTTTCCGGACGAACCCTGTAAGAACTGGGAAAATGAGATAAGGTTTTGGAAGAGGGCTTTGTTTTTATCCTAATCAGACACTAAAATGTTATGAGGTTCATTGTTTCACTCTCCCATTAACCTACACATACTGAATACTGCCAAATTTTAGCAGCATTATCATATTTTAGCAGTATTATTAGTTCGTGTGGCAAGAAAATACATAAATGTACCAGCGTGTTCACAGACAATATAAAATCATGCCAAAGATTATGTTGTGACACAGAGGAAAGCCAAACCTTTAGTCCTGGAATATTAGGATATTGCTGAGGATGGGGAAATTAGAAAATATAAATGGGGCAGGAGGGGAGAAATACAGATTTTCTTTTAAAATGGAAGAGCAGCTGGGTTATGTATATGAGGCCCCAAAGGAAGTACTTCAAAGAGGATGACTAAGGCCTCCTCATTGTTCTAGGTAGGCTATTTTTCTCAAAATATTGCATGACTGGATACTTTCTGGACAGACGATAAGATGTTAAAAACCGAATATAAGATTTTATCATGATTTTACAGGCCAAATATGGAACTGAAAGAATTTATTTTATAGGTTAATTTATTCAAGAACCGGATATTTCAAACTCCAGAGTCTTCTAAAAAACTGGGATATGGAAAGTACATAGTTGTAGAAAATTGTTATCTGCCTACCCAGCATTCTTAGTTAATTTTGGAATATGGTACGCATGTTACTGGCTAAATAAGGCAGAAATACAGAGTTTCTAAATATCTTATTAAAATAGAATTGGTGAGGGAAACATTTGAATTTTTGCAAACTAGTTTCAGTTAGTGGTGCCATTCAAAGACATGAGAGACGGTCTCAGTCATCAAGGAGCTGAAGGTGTAAAAAACTATAACATAATGGCAGAAGAAAGTTAGAATTTTTGTATAAGACACTTCAAATTGTATTGAGAAATATAATCAATCAACTGATAGGATCTGAAGACAAAATGTGACAAGTATTCACAGTCATTCAATCCAATACGTATACCTTACAAGTTCTTTAAAAAATGTGATGTCTATCTCGCTACAAGAATGCTTTTAAATGGATTGCATGCAAATGCTAGAGGTGATTGCTTACTGATTTTGTAATGAAGTATTGTGGAGAACTACTGGTACAGTAATTAGGAGCGATGGAGATACATGATCAGGATCCCTCCATTTACATGGAGATGGCAGGAAAAAATGTTTAAAGTCTCCACCTGAAGAAGCTAAGAGCCTACTTCTGCCAAAACTGAGCATGAGATTATAATGACCTCAAAAGCAATGCAGTCTATGTGCATAGTAAAGTAGTCAAGACAAGTAGTAAAAATTCAAGGCTAATATGCTCTGGTTGTTCCAATTTTCCCTTGCCGTGTGCAAAGGAAAATTGTGAGCAATACCTCAGGATACAGGACAAGAAAATATTAAAAATTGAGAAATTTTGAAAACATAGAATATTTAAGAACTGTTGAGCACTGTTTAAGTTCCAAACTTTATACTATACCAGCATAATATATACGCTCGCTGAAAAATATTAAACCTGATAAATTATCCCGGCCACGAGTAATACCCAGTCACTGCTTATAAGAAGTCATAGGTAGATGACAAGGTTCCCAGAGATTGGAAAATGGCTAGCATACCAATAATATCTAAAAACGGGGACAAGGAGGAACCAAGCAATTACAGGCAAATTTGCCTCACATCCATTTCGTGCAAGGTTATGGAACATACAGTTGCTAGTTCAATCGTGAGACACCTTGTTAATCAGGAGTTATTAATGAAAAATCAGCACGGTTTCCAAAAAGGTAGATCCTGCGGGACACAACTTGCACTTTTTGTTCATAATATTTTTATTTTGGGAGAGAACCATGTTCCAGGGGATGCAATTTTTCTAGATTTGAAGAAAGCCTTCGACAAAGTACCTCATAGTGAACTACTCGCAAAGCTAGAAAGCATATGGCATAGATCAAAATATCTGGAGTCAGAGTAAAGACTATAAATAGTGGGGTACAAAGAATAGTGATAGATGGAGTTAGCTCGATTGCAGTAGAAGTTACTTCAGGTGTTCCCGAGGAGGTGCTATCGTACCTCTTTTATTACTGCTTTATGTTAACAACATTGACTCCATAGTCACTAGTAAGATACATTTATTTACTGATGATGCAGTGGTTTACCATGACATCCGTGATCCTAAGGAGAGAACAGCTTTATCAGATGACCTAAATCCTATAAAACTCTTGTGGGACACTTGGCAATTACAATTAAACTTAAAAAGTGCGTAGCTATAAATTTTTGGAAAAAGAGCGATTCCCTCTCAAACGCCTACTGCATTGGGAGCGCTGAAATATAACGCGTACACTCAATTATATACCTAGGTGTTACCCTCACTCATGATCTCTCCTAGGTGAAACACATTCGGGGGGGATATGTGGACAAGCTAACACAAAATTAGGATTTATTAGAATAGTACTAGGTAAATGTGATGGACAGGTCAGCGTAAAATGTTATCTGATGCTGGTTTGGCCTCATTTAAAATATGATGCAGGCATATAGGATCCTCACGAAGTTGGATTAATTGCCGAATTGGATCGCATGCAGCATAGAAGAGCCAGATTTGTAAAACTTTGCTTGGATAAACTTAGTTGTATCCAAAATATTAGAGCAACCAGGCTGGGAATCACTCACGGAGCAAAGGTTAAATGACAAATTGAAGCTCTTGCATTGGAAGTTGGTCTCTTTAGCAGTGATGCTGATAAAGTATTATTACCCCCACCACAATGGTATGAGAGATCATACCAATAAAATTAGAGAGATTAAGCGTAGAACAAATAGATTTAACATGTCATTTATTCCACCGACAATAAGGGATCAGAATAATATTAACAGACTGCAATTCGGGTCAAAATTAGTCTGGGGTGTATTTACCCCCTGCCATACACCCGAGTGATGACTTGCAGGGTACATAAATAAATAAATAAAATAAACATAACGATTTTAGTCATAAACCGACCCCGGTGGCGGCGGGGTAACGTCCTCGTCTGCCATTCCAAGGGTCGCGGGTTCGATTCCCGCCTGGGTGAGTTTTCCTCCACCTAGGGCTTGGGTGTTTGTAAATGTGATCATTGTTATCGTTGTTAATAGTTCGATGTAAAGGCCAGAATGCGCTGTTTTCGGACTTATACTGAATAAATAAATAAAATAAATAAATAAATAAAACATACTGTGCCTTGAGACGATTAACAAATTCATGTATGATTGGCTATGCTGAAATCAGAGAATGTGTATTTTTGCCATTCATAATAATTTGAAAATGGAGAAAAAATTAAAAAGGTAGCAAGTAAACTGGCACACAGGAGATAAATGTAATATGATGGGGTAGGGCTTAGTTCATTTATGATATTCATGCAAAGTCGGCAGAAAAGTTTTCTTATGTTCACAAAGGAAATGGACTCTAATTTTACACAAAGGGACAAAGCATTATGAGCTACGTTTGTGCTGGCAGTGAAAACATTGGATGGGTTGAGAGGAGGGAGTCTGCAGGGGAGCATTGGAGGGAATAGATGGAGGGGAGGCATATAAAGGAAGGGGGGTAGAGTGAAGGGTGGCTTAGAAAGTGAATAAATTGGGATTGGGAAAGGATGGTCCTTAGGAAACGAACAAAAAAATAGAAGCATAATAGGCTGGTCTTTACAATACCACACGCCAAATAGAGCTTGGGAACAAAGAGTTAAAGAGGAAAGTATTTCATCATTACACTTTTATTTAATAATTAATTGGTATGAAAAAGAATGTCAATAATGAAACACAGAAAACCTTTATTAAAGTTCCTAGCAATTGAACAACTGTCACAGTTATTGATGGTGGAAGCATCCTTTTCAGTATTCCCATGTACAGCCTTGCCAGATAGAATTCACTGCTTTTCACAATTATGCCTTGGAATGCAGAATTTGTGACTGCCTTAGATGCTATGTCTGGAAAATAATTTTGAGACATCAGTTCTTATACGTATTAATACATCGGCACCCTATATTTATTAACTATAATTTACCATTCATGACCCTGAGGGATTATATATCAATATCAAAAACCCAACATCTAACCAAGAGTGAAGAAGATATGCGGTTACACATAACTTAGGTTTTTGATTGCTAATATTACCAACATTACACTAATATCACCACCAACAAATGCAATACCTTATAAATTTTCCCCAAGATGAATGTTACTAACACAATTCTGTACTTAGACTAACAAATTTCAGGCAAAGCGAAGCCTTCTGCAATGCAAATTTGACCATAGAAAATTCTGATAGAAAATTATAGCTTTGCTTTCTTTTCTACAGTCTGGTATACCCTGGTATTTTTTACTTTTCCAATTAATTTGAATGCTAGTAGCAAAATAATGCAGAGTGAATATTGAAAACCTAATAATTACTTATGTAACAGCACTGCCATTCTTAGTGTAGTCAAATAGTAGTAGTATAAGTAGACAATCAGTCCCAAAGGTTCAAAAATTACATCGAAAAGGGTGGCAATATGAAAAAAACATGCAACTTTGAGCATGAAAACTGCGACAGGTTGAACTTCCCCAAGATATTTTTTTTTGGGTGGCAACCAACAGCTAAGGTCATTTGCACTACTAGAGATGGATGGGAGAGGAAGGGTGGCGAGAAACCCGGCATCAGCATTGGCCTACTCTTGTCGAAAGGCACCAAGAGGTCTGCAGTTCAACGTCCCATCCGGCGGACGTCATACTCACTCAAAGTGCTCTTCACAAAGCACCCTAAGTCAGGATTGGGATACCACTGAAAAATATCTACCACCTACGGGATTCAAACCCGGGACCTCTCGGTGGGAAGCCTGTAATTATGCTACCACAGCATCCCAATCCCAAGATATTTCATGCAGAGATTTCTACTATAAGTTTAATATCACTATAATCATTTCCAAATATCTTTGTGGTTGAGGGGCTGGCCTAAGTTATTTTGGGGTGGGGTGTCGAAAAATTGGCACATGACTTTGCTGGGATCAACAAGGGCATTCAATGGGCAGGGTTTCCTAGCTCCATCCTCTTCTCCAAAATCCACTCGTTCACACTTCCTACGTCCAATATATGCACTTTATCTTTATCGACAAGCTGCTCTGCCAAACCTCTGTTTGCTTGATTTTCTTCAGGGATTTCCTGTTTTACACTCTTTTCCATTCCGCTAGCTTCCTTCAATTTCTCACACCTATATTTACATCTCCTTCCCTTCCTTTTCCATCTCCCTCGTTTTCCCATTACCTTTCCTCTGTCTTGTCTACCCATCAGCTTCACCATCATTATTTGTTTAAGTCTCCCCGATAGAATGCAATGTTCGTATAATGAGTATTGGAAACAATTTTTTCCTGGCGTGACTCTACATTGCAGGGGTCTGACCTTCAACACACACTGAGCGCCAACAACCTGCAAGTGTTCATTCAGGCTGGATTGCGTTTTTAGTAGACCCCTGCTGAGTGTGTATGAGCAAGCACAAAATGCAGCAAACGATACAACAGCGGGACGCCATCAAATTTTGTGTTAGACTGGGGAAATCGGGCAAGGAGATGCTGGAAATGATTTGCCAAGTGTTCAAGGGTATAAGCATGCCACCAACTGCAGTTTCGACAAGCACAAGCTCTTATAAGATGGCTGAGAGAGTGTAGAGGACGAGCCCCACGCTGGACGGCCATTGATGTCAAGAACTGACGACAATGTGCACGTGAAATGCTGAATGCAGACTGTTCACTAAGTGTCCGCATGATTTCAGATCATGTTTGCATTGATAAGATGACATGACACAGTGATTCAATGAAAATTTGGGGATGAACCTGAGCTAAACTCGTCCCAAAGGACGGATAGCAAACGACGGATGACCAAGAACAGAGTTGAGTGTCTGCTTGCGTAGATCTTCTGCAACGGTATCAGGACAATTCCACAGCCCTTTTATCACAGTCCCGACTTGACGCCAGTAGACTTTTTTCTAATCCCACAAGTGCAATCCTCCCCCAAAGGACACCGCCATGGGACCTTAAGTGCCATCAAAGAATCTTAAATTCATGCCCTTAGGACCTACTAGAGTCCACCAACCACAGAGCTTATGAGTCATGGAAAAGCCACTGGCAAAAGTGTGTTGATGCTCAAGGGACATACTTTGAAGGATTTGAGGTAGTGTAACAATATCTGAAATACATCTACTATTCCAAAACTTTTCCCAATACCTTTTAAAAAACCTTGTATTTTTTGGCGCTATTTCGATGGGATTAATAAATATTTAAATTTACTTTTTACTCTTGCAGGTTCTCGTGCATCATTTAGAACTGTTGGAATTCACTAATGACCAAGGATCCTCAAGAATAATGGGGGAAATACTCTATTCCCTAATAGTCCTGATGCTTCATAATCTGCCCCCAACTCCTGAATTCTGGATTGATTAGGGCTATCTGATCCATATTTTAGTAAACCATGTCAAGCTGCATGTATAACTAATACGAGTTATTGAGTAGTTATTGCCAATGAGAAAAATGTCTTTATTTAACTCAGATTTTGGAAAATTAATTGCTGAAGCTGCATTCCAGAGTGGTATATTGCCATTTTTTAATATGCATACGCCATTTACTCTTGTCAATATATGCTATTCCAGGAGTCTCATGTAATCACACTAGATAATTTAATAGCTACAGATGAATGTGCATACTTCAAAAACAATTGCCCAATTCAATTTATTAATTAATATTTGGTCTGTGATCCAAGTTTTTTAAAACCTGTTTCTCGCACCATAAGCATATTTGAAGTAAAATATATATTACAAGGAACTTACCTCTCAAGAGAGACAGAAAAATTTGAAGGAGTTCCACATCATTTGAATGCATTGCCAATATAACTTCAAATTTGCTGAGGGTAAGAGCTGAGAACTCAACATCAATGGCCAGCCTGCCAATCGGCAAATACAAAAACTCCATTAGCTGAAAAAAAGGGCATTATATAATTAAATGGAAGAATGTAAATAGCGCTGCTCTTTGTGACATTGAATTCCCTTGCCAGCATCTATTAATGAATATTGGGAGCCCAGAAAAAAGAGCTATACTCTCTTCTGAATATTATAAGGGATACTTTCTCTTCAAATTTAAAATCAATGAAAACATGGTATGCAACCCAAGAAATGTGTGGAGAAACAGAAAATTTCACCACTCTTCTAATTAATTTTTCCAAGCAAATTCTAACTAAAGGTCTACAATTATTGCACTAGGTTACTGGCAAGAAAACAAAGAAGGTTCTACATAAAAATTACCAAAACCTGACCTGATGATAAGGATGCCAGCTAGTTAAAAAACCAAGGCTTACACCTAACACTTGAATATCCTTGAGTATGAGTATTAAAGGACTCATTTTCTGAGCATGTTGACACACATTGCTGCATACTCCCCGTCGTTAAGGTGGTTCATCGCATTGTGAAAGCTAAAAGTTAGTCTGACATTTAGGAAATGTGTGAATTGCTTATTCTCCTTCAAATTAAATCTTAATTTGAATCAAGTCTTGATCTGAATTGGAAAAGAGTTGACTTTATACATGGCCTCTTACATGAATGCTCAGTAATGAGATAAAGTTATTTAATGCAATTTTTATTTTTTGAACATTTAAATAATTTCCTCATCTAACTCAACTGGTCCTTGGAAAAGTTAGAGAAAATGGTTTCAACTAAAAAAAATTGAAAAATAAGCAATATAATTTCATTCTATTATAAAATAAAATTCATGACCCAACAGATTAGTAAGGCATGATACTGCAGATTTTACTTAAGTCAGCAATGTAAATTAAATTAGATACTCATTTTTTAATGCAGTAAATAATATTTTTGGAGATATTTTGAAAACCTTTGTTTTAACTAACACAAACTATCCTTAACTATTCTCCTAAACTACCTATTCTTTTCAAGTACATGTTATAACGATAAATCATTAATACTCTGGGCCCAAATTAAAGTTTCTGCATTATGTCTGAAAGTATTAATAAGTGCATCAGTCAGTATTCAAGCCCCAAAGGAGTTAACTCTCCCCCAATGAACAGACCATGGCTTCATTCTCAAATAAATAAATTGCTGCTTTTGCCAAGAGTTGAAATATTTTCTACAAGACTTTCCTTCCAGTTAATTAATTGGTCACCATTAGGACCAAGTGATTCCTGTTTAGAACACTCACGATCTTTATCTGCAATTTTTCTCTAACGTAAAGCACTCAGCAGCCAAAATATACTGAAGTATTCTTTCACTGAAAATGGTAAACCAGTACATTATAAGCCCGTTTTTCACAAACTTTGGGATTTATGATGGGGATCTCTGAGAGCCCATCTCAAGAAAACCATATGCCACTGCCTGTTAAAGTTGAAGGACCCCATTATCCCAAGCTACCACATGCTCCATTCATTTTTATCTGATTTAAGGAGAGCAGGTATTGGCGGATATAATCAGTACACTAATGTACACTGAACCTATAAATGTACATACTTAGTCTGGGATTAGGTACAAATCAGTGGGGTCATTATTCTCTGATTGAAAAAATATACGTTCATATAGCAAAACGAGAGCATTATTTATGATTAAACACTTACTGTCAGATTTTGTTTAAAGGTTAGGAAATTGAGTTAGTGAGAATTTCCTGACAGATAATCTTAGGTATTTACAAACCTTAATTGCATATTTCTTGCTTAAAAATGAGTCACGGGTAATCCACCATGGATAATTTTAACAGGCATAAATTTTCCGGAATGGTGAATGGAAATGATTGAGAAAAAACCAAACACACAATTCACTGAAGGGCATATGTGAAAGGCATATAATACAAGCTTGTATATGCCTAAATTATGGTTATGAGAGCCCAATACTTATATATCCACAGTTAGTTATCAATCATTTTCCAGTTACCAATGCTGGTTGCCCCCTTAAGTACGATTAGAAATCAGTACACTACCAAATTTAAATTCAAAGATAATTTATTTTTGACAATGGTATAAGCTAATTTAAGAACAGACTTTTAATTTGTAGAAGATATGGTAGCCCAGTGGGCATATGTGTGTTACCCTCACTCACAACCTCTCCAAACTGTAGAAGGGTATCGGGTAAATGTGATGAAAAGGGCAAAGAAAGTGTAATTTTGCATTTGCTGGTTAGGCCACATTTAAAATATGCTGCAAGCATATGGGATCCTCACCAAGTTGGATTAATTGCCGAATTGGTTCACGTGCAGCGTAGAGGAGCTAGATTTGTAAAACGTTGTCATGATAAACTTAGTAGCGTATCCAAAATATTAGACTAGCTAGGCTGAGAATCACTCACGGAGCGAAGGTTAAATTACAGATTGAAGTTCTTGCATATATTGGAAGGAGGTGTCTTTAGCAGTGATGTTGAAAATGTATTATTATCCCAATCATACAATGGTACGAGAGATCATTAAAATCATCTAATTAAATTAGAGAGATTAAGTGTAGAACAGATAGATTTAAGATGTCATTTTTTCCACGAATGATAATGGATCAGAATAACATTCTCCGACTGCAATAGGGTCATACTCGGGTCAAAATTAGTCTGGTGTGTAACCACCCCCTACGACACACCCTAGTGGTGGCTTGCAGGGTACTAATATACCAATGTTCATCAACTGACTGAGGGGCCTGCTCAGCTGAGAAGTTTTTCAAGCAACTGGTCTACCTGGGAAACCATAGGCGGCACAGGGAAAGGATCTGGCCCACCTAACCGGATGCGTAAATTTCACAAACCATTGGGAATAGTACAGGGTGAAACAGATAGGACTCCTTAGTTTAAAAAAAAACACTGAAAAGCACGCAGGTAAATTAGCAAAGTGAGAATAGTGGCATTAACTGGAGGAAACAATGCCATTTATGGTAATTACCATGCAATGGTCTCGTGAGCATCGAGGATTTGTCGTAGAGACGTTCTTTAAAAACAATGATAGTGAGTTGGCAAAACAAAGGGCTTTTCGTAGGCGGTTAAGTTTGATTAGTCATGGCAGGGTTCCTGATGCTTAAACCATTAGGAAATAGATTACTAGTGTACAGGCAACAGGATCTGCACTTCCTAGAAAACCAGCCGGGCAACCTAGAAGTTTGCCGACACCTGAAAACATCGCGGCTGTGAGAGCATCCATTGAACAGTCTCCATCATGCTTTTTTTCTTTGGGGATATCTCAAAGCTGAGGTTTACAAAGTTCGACCAAGGACTTTGGAAGCTCTTACGGAGGCAATTGCAGATGTCATCGCTGGAATAATGCAAAATGTTGAGAAGAGATTTCAAAAACTTTTTTGAACGACTCAACATGTGCCTCGCTCACCTGGATGAAATAATTTTCAAAACCTAATGAAATTAAAATGGCATTGGATGTAGTTTTCAGCAATAAAAACCTTTTATAATTAACTTGGATGGTTTTTTTTTTATAATTTACCCATCAAATTAGGGATTAAATTCTACACCACCCTGTACTAGGTGAGCTCTACAATTACCTATCAAACCAACCTTCGGGTTGAAAGTAGTGTTTTTTTTGGTTGGTGAGACTAAACTGGCAATGTGTTACACCTTATTGAATATTTTTACAAGGATATCAACCAAATTTAATTAAACAATGTTTTGATTAACAATCCATCTTGAGAATTTTTACCAAATAACATACACCAAGTAACATACAGGCCAAACAACAAAAAAAAATAAAAAAGGAAAGCAATTGCTGACTTCTTACTGCAGAGCCTGCTAATGGGCTAAGCACTATGTATTTATACAAAACAGAGGAAAATCATTTGAGCGTGAAATGTACTTGGTAGAAGCAAATATGCTGGAGTAGTGAATGTTAGCACAACAGAGAGCATCAATGTGTGCACAAATACTGAACGTAAAAGAGGAAATCAGCATCAATGGCATCATATTTAGCTACTATGGATTTAAACTTGCTTTATGAATTCATTAAAGAACAGACACAAATAGGATTTTACCGAGCACTTCTTTGATCAAATAAAAGACTGAAACTAATGTTGGCTTATCTGTCATTCATAAATTACATACTAACCATCTGCAATCCCAATGGAAATCCAATTTCTTTTGTTTCCTTAGAAAGCGTCCCAATAAAATAGGCTAACACTTCTTTCTGCTGGGGTACATATGGCTTACCATCTGAAATATTAATGAGGGAGAATTTTATCAGTAAAATTACACAAAGTTGGATTCAGGAAAATGATAATTTCAGTAAGTGGGGTGAAAAAATTATCTACCACTGCAGGACTTACCACATTTGCAGCAAAAGGCTCCCATAATTTTGCATCCTATGGATAATAGGCATGTACTTTCAGAATAGACTCGCATATCCAAAATAGAATAATAATCTGAAAGCAGAAAAGAAAAAATCTATACAATCAATGTAGCAAAAGTACACCCAATTAAACAAATACAGCACACTATAAATATGAGTTATTATATCTGCAAAGTAAAAAGTTTACTTGGGGAATATTGGGAAGTCTACCCATTAGGTAAATTTTGCATCAGCACTGACTGAACACTTTTATATTTCTCAGCCTAGTCTAGCCAGACAAAATCTGACCCTACCACAAAGTGGTTATTAATTACACACACATTCTATGCCTATTCTTTTCCTCCCCCTACCTGATTTGCCTATCATTCTCACATCAATCACTTTCTTCACTATTTCATGGTCAATTAAAATGCTCTGCATCCATTTTTCCTCCATCCTCTGTATTTTTCCCTGAAGCCTTCTCCACTCCCTCCCCTCCACCGTACCTATTGGTACTTTGTTTCTTTTCCTTTCTGTTTGTTTTATTTGTTCTCTTTCTCCACACACACATTTCAAAAGCCTCCAATCTAAGTTTATCTTGCTCCAAAGACCATTCTCCTGCACCGTGCAAAATCTAGCTCCACAGCAAATAGTCTTTTCTTAACACCCTTAATCTCTGTCATCAATTCCCTCCTCCTAGTCAAAGCTTCTTTGCCTAATGCAATCCTTATCATATCAATACCACTCCACCCTTCTAGTAAAAATAAATTCCAAGATATGCTACCTGTTCCACCTGCTCTAGTTTTTGCCCTCCTATTTTAAGGTTTAACTTGGCTTCCTCTTGCTCAAAAACCTCATTACTATTGGTTTGTTTAGATTGAATCTAATCCCATACCCATCACATTGATTTTCTAATGCACTCAGCAAGGATTTCAAACCCTTGGTTTATTAAATAAATAAATCTTGGCCAACCTCAAATAGTTTCACATTGTTTTTCATCCAATCGATCAAGGGCTGATTACTGTTTGCAAAATATTGTGTTGGTGAAAGTTTTTAAAATTAATTTTATAAGTAATACAGGCAAAAATATCTCAAATCAATACTTTTAATTAAAAGATCTACAATTAAATATGCACACAAAACTCTAATGGAGATATTCATTCGTGAAAAGCTGAGTAACTTAAAGCTAGTGAACTACAATCATCTAAGAGAGCCTGCTACCAAGACTAAAATTAGTAGAAATCAAGTATCACTAAACAAATGGTGAAGCAATCTCAATTAACTCCTGCTGCAATGTTATTAAATATTTCACCAGCATCAACTAAATGTACATCCAAGTATGTTTCAACTGCAGCTGGTTAACACTTGAGAATGCCAGAGACACAGGCAGTCATTTGCTTTGCTGGGTCATTACAACTTAAAATACAAAAGAAAACCTGAGCCGTTATCCAGAGGCTTTCATTTACTCAAAGAAAAACTAGAATGATTAATTATCTGAAATCACAGACACAGATAAAGTAAATAAGGAAGGCAACCGTAGTAATAGTTAAGTATGCAATCCCATTGTTTTGTTTGGTGCAAATTGATAAATGAGACAATTTTTGCAGCAAATTAGTGATGTAATTAATTTAATTAGGGTAGCAGCATATTTGAATAGGATCTTCTTTGGCTGAGAGGCTCTATTGCACCAATTGGAGTCAGTAGAAGTTATCAGCCATCAAGAGCAAACAAGAATACAGGATGCATTCTGAAAGAAATGCAATTTTTTAAAGTAATTTATTGAAAATATATGCACAAACACTCAAAATTCTCAAAAGTGATGATATTGTTCAAATAATTAGGTTCATTTTTGGTACGTTGCAAAAGTTCACTTGAAATTTCCACTCAGTTGGTCTTTTGGTTGTATGACAACGCCATGGCCACGAGCTTGGTGCAAACTTTCCTTATTGCTAAATTTTCAGGAACAATGCAAAACGCAATGGTAGACAACAAGTTCAGTTCACTAGCAACCATCTCAATCAATGGTCAAAGTCCAACCATTGTCCAACATGAGCCACATTGTTGTCAGTTTTGCTGGTCGACGGCCGCCCAGAGCGTTGTTTGCTGTGGACCTCTTCCCGGGCCTTCCTTTTAAGGACTTTAACCACCTCGAAACTTGTGGGTGGGAAAGAGTAGAGTCCCCAATAGCCTTACAAATCATTTTGTCAGTCTCCTCAAGACATTTTTTCAGTTTAGCACAAAACGTAATCACATAACGTAGCTTGATCGTCGATTCCATTTTTTTTGTGACATGGTCGGCATGCAGAGGTTTATAATAACTGATGTCCTACCATTTCCACGGCTTGGAGAGCACCGAGACCAGTTTTGTGGCAAAGCTTAGTGTCCCCCCATTTACTCCAAGTGGTTCCATCCCTCTCCGACCAATAGGAATGGCATGGGAAATTCAATTGCATTACTTCCGGAACGCACGAAGTAGTAGGGCATATGTGACATCGAAGTGGGGGGGGAAGGTGCGTGTGTGTCAAATCCCCACACAGTTGGGACTTGACCTATTTCAGACTACCTCTTGGAGCCCCATCAAGTCTCGATTAGTAGTGACAGTTCACTGTAATTATTTGTAACTTTGGAGCATTGATATTTTGTGCAAACACCAATGCATTTACATAAGTTTTCTAGCTTTGGATTATGACAAGTATGTTGGTACATTGTATGCCACCTGAGAATACAATTGAAAAGTTTTTGGACACCATTTGCACAAACATGGACCATAAGCCTTCTTTATCAATCATTACTATGCTTCATAATACACATCCTCTAACCCAGGAATTCCTTCATCCTCCCTTCATCCCGTCCAACATCCCTATCCTGTTCCTTCCCTTTCCTCTTTTGCCCAACATCATCCCCTCTATCACAGTCTTCAACATCCCACTGCCGGTCAATACCCCCTTCATCCACTTTTCCTGCCTCCATAGGATTTCTCCCAACAAATACAATCATTTAAACAAAAAAAATCACTTTAAATGCAAATAAATACGGATGACAACTTTTGAAACAATTTACAAATATATTTTTAGATGATAAGACACTACATAGATCATTGAACTATTACACATCTCATTGCCTGTAGGGCCCTTGAGTAAAACCTTGGGTCCTTGCAGTTACAAATATTCCCAAGCCATAGTTATTAAGGGGGGAGGTGATTGACAGTCAAAGTAATTTGTGCCATTACAGGCATAGGTTCAAAATTTGAGAGGGAGACAGGGTTTTCAGGTAAATGGGGCAAGAATGATAGGGATGAATCCTGTTTCGACAGTACCCTACTCTTAACAGAGGTTACCAAAGGGTCCACAATTGAACACCCCATTAGACAGATGGATGGCGCACTGGCCTTTTAGGTGGAAAGTCAGCACATTACCCACTGTGCCTGCCCAATCCACATATCTAATCACTGTGACTTAAAACACTGAAAATTCATTACATCCCATAAACAATTTAAAATTAGGATTTTTAAAACAGAGGACACTTAATGACCTAATGTACCTATGAAGGTGTGAGGGGTGCTGCTCAAGTACTTCTCTGGAGAGCTCCTTATATACTGAGGGGATGCATCTTTCATGGCCCCTGCAATTAAACAAACGAAACACACAGTTATTTTTAAACATCTCTTCAAAAGATGAGATGCCACTGACTCTTTAAACCTGGTGGTACTCATGTGTGTTGTGCCAGTCAACCCAGTTATATTTCTTGTTGAATTATTCTCTAACTTTTCCGCAAAACAATACATCATCTTCAGTAGCTGCGTTTTTCACAAATGGCAGACATTTCTCACATTTTATTCAGGATTTTTGAAAAAAATTATTAAATCCTGGCTTTTTCCAAAATTTCCCAACTAAGTGGAAAACAAACATGCTAAGCCACACTATTTCTGAGAAACTAGTCATGCAGCATGTTTTTATGGTAATGCTATAACACGATGTATTCTCCAAGTTCAGCAAAATGGTACCCCACGTATAAGCTGTTTCAAATTTTCCATGGACAAGATTATGCTGCAAATTTTGTCATCAAGTGTCCACAAATTTTCTCAATATTTAGTGGCCATGTCAATCAATAAATATTGTATTTATCATAAAATATAATGAAATAAAAATCATATAATTCTGATGTTAAAAATTACATTCAGATTAATAAAATCTTTAAGCACTCTTCACATGAAAATAAACGATTAACACAACATTTTGCCTCATTGCTTTGAGGATAAAATCAATCAGTAGACATGACATCACTTACCTGCTCCTCCTGTTATCACACTCGTTACAATCTCGATTAGTTTCCTGGGTGTAACCTCTCTCACAAAAGCCATAATGTTAACATCAATCTGAAATTCATATAGAGCCGCTAAATTACCAAATGTTTTGGCCAGCTCATTCTTTAACTGTGGTATTTTTACAATGGCTTCTAGCAGATCTGTAAAACTGCCCAGGAGTATCTTGAAAACATTCAGGCAGCTAAAAGAAAACAAATTGGGTATAAATTAAAGCCAATAAAACATTGAATTATAAAAATCAAATATATAGTAAAACTTATTCCTAAACATTATTTTAATCCTGCATAAATTGAAAAACAGGGGAGTTAAGAAAAGCTCTGATATTTCAGATTCCCAAAATAAAATTGGAAATTATGATCTAGTCTGGTAACTCACAAACATTAGGCATTTTAAGATCCTCCTCTGAGACATTACACATCATTAAGCACTGGTATATTGCAAAGTTACTTATATTCATCATGAAGGCATTACGTTCCCACTGTTTACATATTAAAAAACTTGTGTCCACAAAACAAATAACAACTCCAATTGCTTGATTAATAGTCACAATGACATAATAAAAGATATTATTAAAATGGATGCAACATCGAAAACTTGAATAAATTGACCACTTACAAATTTTTCTTCATATTTTAGACACATAAGGTCAAGAGCTGATAAACTTAATGCAGGGCTTCTCCCTTAAGGTGAAGAGAAGAGGCACAAAGTCAGAACTATTCTGATGATGCAACTTAGGTGTAAATAAACCGCACTCCTTTGGAAATTTGTGGCAATCCATTACATTTAATCATTAGTGAACTTTGGCAGAACCAAAGTTAAAAAGTGACATAACCCAGGTTTCAATGCATCAGCGTCAGGTGAGGCAAAGGAAATAGCGACTCTCCTTCATACTAAACCAGGAGGGGTGAAAGAGGGGTGGAGGAAATGAAGAAATTAAAAGGGAGGAGGGACAGGGACTCAACTGGTTAACTCCTGCGAGACTAGGTGAAACACCAGAGGGTACAGCTGTCCCCTGACGACCACCCTATCATTCATCATCAAAACTACCCTCCTCCTATTTCCTTTTCTCACCAGGATTTTTACAAAATTGCCCATCCTGAACATAGTACCATCTCTACCCTAATCACTGTGATTCTCTTAGGACTTTTTTTTGGTGACTTCAAAGCAGTTTGAGAGGATGTTATGAGGTGTGTTTACAGTCACGACTTTGTCTCACTACTGCCAGGCATGACACCAGGTGGTGTGGGCCTGCTCCTGCAATTGCCAGGTTTCATTTTCCACTTGTTGCCATTCATTATGTGATGGAAAAAATAATGGAGGTGCTTTCCTGCCGCCTTCCTCTGCAGTGTATTTAATGTGACACCATCACATAAATATCATCCCACTGCGATCATAAAACTTACTTAGGGGCAAGTTCTTCATTGACTACATTTACCTGACTCCCTACCTTTCAACTTATCTAGCATGGGCTCCACTTTAAGTATGACTCCACAAGTTCATGAGCAAGCACTTCCAGCACTTGAAGATGACTAGTGCATGGGAGGGACATTTGTCACATAAATAGCAATAAATAAAAGAACTAAATTTATTCACGTGATTTCAAAAATGTTTGCAATTTCATAGCAGATTTCTGGATAACATTGGACCGCAACCTTGGCATGGTGGAAGGGCTTAAGCATTCTGATGACCCCTAGAGCTGTGCTGACAGGAGCAATGATAGTTGCTCCAGGTAGGGTCACCCATGTCAGATAAGTCAAAGGTTAGGAGCCAGATGAAAGATAGTCTGCCCAGCATCCGTTCCAGGTTGAGGTGGCTGCAAAGCCATCTGACCTCAGTGGGGCAGCCATTGAGCGATGGCGTCAAATTTTAAAACACTTTTGAGGAAGGAACACAAAACCACCTCAAATATTATTCAGAAGATTTACATGATAGACAGTGTAGAGTAAATGAGTTCTAGCAATTATGGGACACAGCCCAATCAGCTGCCGTCGTGCCCTGCAGCAGCAGAGGCAAGGCCTCCGTGGTCATCATCTCATGAAAATCTTGCAAAGAGAAGCAGACAGCAACAGGACAGAAGATGCAGAAGAAGAAGACCAATTCAGTTAGAATAGGAACTTGGAATGTTAGAACAATGTTGAGGACAGGAAAATCAGATAGAAATATAGATATTTTCGGTCTATGTAGGGTGAGATGGAAGGCTAGTGGGAAGACTGGTATGATGGTAAAGGGGCAATATACAGCAGATGGGATGAAAGCCAATGAGGGTCGCCATAATTTTGAACAAAAAGGTAGGAAGAAGCGTAGTCAACATACAGCAAGCAGCAGATAGAATATTATTAGCAGAGGTAACAGCAGAAGTGTCAACCTTGGTCATTGTTCAGATATACATGCCACCAAGCAATCATTAGGCTGATGAATTCAATAGGGTACATGATCAGTTAGAGGACTTTATAGCAAGTGTTCTCACAAAGAAACATTTCATAGTGATGGGGGATTGAAATGCAACGGTAGGGGAAGGAAGAGATGGTGATGAGATGGGGGACCATGGCTAAGGTACAAGGAATGACTGCGGGGAGAAAGTGATTGAGTTCTGTAGGAAAAAGGGGTTAGTCATCACCAACACTTGGTTTAGATTCCACAAAAGGTGGTAGGTATACATGGACAATGCCAGGTGACTCAGAAAGGCATCAGTTAGATTACATTCTGATTAGGCACAGGTTTAGGAACAGTATCATCATTTCGCACAGCTTCCTGGAAGCGGAAGCTGACAATGACCGCAATATAGTTGTTATGAAGTGTAGCGTCCATTTCAAGAAGATAAGCCACCAGTGGAAGGCTAGGTAATGGAATGGAGAAGCACTAAATGGATTGACAGGGAAGGTGAATCAGCAGGTTGTAGAGAAAATCATGGGTTGGGTAAAGAGCTGAGTATTATCGCAGAAAAATGGAATACATCAAAAAAGGGATATTGAAAGCCCCAAAAGAAACTATAGGTACAGTTAATGGGAAAAGGACAATGAAACCATGGATCACGGATGAGATGATTACAAATATAGTTGAGAGAAGAAAATAGAAGAAAGTAAACACAGGAGTTAAGCCAAAGAAAGTACAAAGAGTTTCATAATAAATTGACATGGGTAACATTTAGAGCAAAAGAAGCATGGTGGAAGACACAGTGCAAGGATTTGGAAAGTTTGCAGAGGAAGGGTGAAATTGGTGCTCTATATAAGAAGACTAAAACACTATCGGGGAGTAAAAAGGGAAGATCTGTGTTTACAGTTGGAGATAAGTCGGGTTAAATAATAGTTGAAGCAGCAAAAAAACTAGAGAGATGGAATGATTACATAGAAGAACTGTATGGTAAAGAATATAAGCCACCAAGGTTAGACATAGAAAGAGAATATAACGTAAATCAAGGTTGCTTAGCTCCAAATATACTCAATGATGAGATAAAAGGTGCATCAAGGAAGATGAAATCACACATAGGTATGGGGTTGGACAGTATTTCTACGGAATTACTAAAAGGTTTAAGAAAGTGTGGGAGGATGAGTCTATATGGGCTGATTTGTAGCATCTATCAGGAAAGAATCTGGCCAGAAGACTTAGTGAGATTAGTGTTAGTCCTCATTCCAAAAAAGGATACATCTTGTAAGGACTACAGAACAATAAGTTTGATTTCACATGCAGCTAAAGTGGTTTTCTGGATCATCCACAAACGGCTAAGGAGCAGGGAAAATGATTACTTAGGGGATGGTTAGTATGGGTTCAAAAAGGGGAAGGGCATGCCTGATGCCATTGCGGCAATTAGATCACTAATACAGAGGAATATAGGATACAATCAGGACATTTCGGCCTGTTTTGTAAATTCTGAAAAGGCACTTGAAAGAGTGAATTGGGAAAAACTTATGAGTATAATGCAGAAAATAGAAATAGATTGGAGGGACAGGAAGCTAATCCCCCACCAGTACATCATCTCAGATGGGTCAGGTGCGAGTGGCGGACGGAGAGTCCTGATGGGTACTGTGGTCCATTATCACCGTTGTTGCTCAACGTATATATGAATGAAATGGTAAAGAGGCATCGGAAGAATCGGAGGTAGGAATGAAAGTCGGAGGGCAATTCGTAAAATCAGGTTTGCTGATGGCCAAGCTCTAGTTTGCCAGTCAGCCAAGGGGTCAAAAGCATTGCTGAGTTAATTGGAAATTCAGTGTGATAGGTATGGGATGAGAATCAATATAAATACAGCAAAGGTCAGGCAATTTTCCAGAAAGCCAAGGCAAAGCTTAACATTAAAATTGGACGGTAAAAACTAGAGCAGGCTGAACAGTTGAAGTGTATTGGATCAAAATGGTCAAATTAGTAGGGACATAAGGGGAAGAATTGCACTACGCAAAAAATCTTTCACAAGGAGGAGGGAGTTGATGACAGGGACATTGAGTGAGGATGTATGGAGAAGATTCGTCAAAACTTTGATATGAAGCATAGTTATTTACGGTGCGGAAACATGGTCCCTGAAGAAGGATGATTGGCATAGACTGTCAGCTTTTGAAATGTGGATGTGGAGAGAGGTGGCAAAGATAAAACAAACAGAAAAGAAAAATAAACGAGGAACTGCCGAGTATGGTGGAGGAGGAGAGGGAATGGTAGGGAGAAATCATAAGAAGGCAGGAAAGATGGATGAAAAGCATATTGGTCGGAAGTGAGATGTTGAAAACTATGATAAGGGGAGAATGTTAGGCAAGGGAGGAAGGGGAAGGAATAGGATGGGCACGTTGGTTGGGAGGATGGGAGTATACAGAGATGAAGAGGGTCTTGTTGTGGAGTAAGAGTTTGTGTTGTGTTTTATCAGGAAAAACAAGGTATTTATTTGGTAATTGCGTCCATCCAAAACCTACCTTGACTGGTAAATCACCTAATCATAATTCTGGAAAAGGATTTCAATCAATTGCTAATTATATCATTATTGTTAAAGATTTTAACACATTAAGATGAACAACTCCTGAATTATATGCGCTTATTTCAATTTAAACTAGTAATTTACTCTAAGTCAAATAAAAAAAAACTGTTTCATCTTTGCATCCTTTTTGATCTCAACACTATTACTGTCACAAATATACAATAGTTTTGACAACAATCCTAACACCACTGACCTGAATATTCTAGCAGAATTACAAGCAAAACTTTTCAAATTGGTATTTTCATACCAATTTTAGAAGTGAGAACACACAAGTATGCAGAATTCAAAAGATCAATTCTGCATTGACCGACTCATTAGTATCAAACAAAGTTTTTACTCCATCTTTGAAAACTATTACTTTGGCATAAATTGTTTCTATTACATTAATTTAAATGCAATTCAACTTGACGTGGAAAAAGATGCAGCACAAACCTGGCAATTTCTGCTGCGGTGGATGAACACGCACTGCACCCAATTAAATTGGAAGAGACCAACACAAGCACTTGCAGCTGAGAGGACAAAAACTCTGCACCGGACACTCCCTCCTTCCTGGCACCAGATGCCAAGATGGCATTCACCCATGCAACCAGGCTCTCACCATCCTTGGTCACCATGCCCATCAAAGTATTGAAGGAGGCCTCTTCCAAGGACACATCACCACGCGTCCTACACTCAGGGTTCCTCGGTGGACTTGTGCACGGGGTCAGAAGCCCATTGCAAAATGACATCTGGGAGTAAAAATGTTCCAATGGGCCAACCTTGCTGTCATTACCCGTGGGAGGGACTCTCTTTAGCCTTCCTTTGAGGCACAGCTGCACTAGGATATCAGCAACCAGTTCCACTGGCAGCATTCCTTGAAAAGCTTCATGCTTTTCTTTTGCAAGATAGACCCACTTCATGCAAGACTCACGTGCTGTTAAGTCCATGCCCTCCACAATGTTAAATGACATCAGGAGGCAATGTAGGGTTTTAATGCTCCCCTCAGATGGAGTCATACGATCTGTCAGGTACATATTAAACAGCTCTGCAATCTGATTTTTCAAAGTGAGGCAATTTGCAGTGAGAATAGCACAAATTGTTTCATGGGCACTGTCCTCGCAATGCTTCAGTCCAATGGCCCTGCAAAGAAGATACAACAGAGAACATAAAGACACGCCCTGGGGCTTTTCCCTCCTCACTGATTATAGGCAGCTGCATCTCAATAGCTGAACCTCCCATTGCCTAGATAATAGGTGGGAGCTTAGATGTGAAGTAGGGGACACTTGTCACACAATTGGTACCTTAGAACAGGTCTGATAATGATGACACAATTGGTTCCGATCACTACTAATAACAAGGTATAGGTATCAAATGTGCTGTCTGATACATAAAAGCTTATAAAAAACAAAAAAATGGAATTAACAATGGAGTAGATTGAACTCCCATCTTTGCATCTAAAGAGATATGCAAATATGTATGGCATTTTAGCTGCAGTGGGAGATGCATTACACCTCCCTTCAACTGCATTATTTATTTTATTATGCCAGAGCTAAAGGGAGATATTTGAAAGCACTGCATGATAGGTATGCATACCAACAACACCAAAATTAAAAAAATAAATAAAAGAGAAGAGAGGCAAAATTAAGTTATACACAAGATAAACAGAAGACATGCAATTAGCAGATAAAATAATAACACTTGGTTAGCAACACCATGGTGTATGATATATCGCAAGATAAATAATTGGATACTTTAAATTTTCAATCCTGATGTCAATGTTGGCAAGTGTCATTTGAGCAAATTCACTCATGGCTTTCCTTATATTTTTCAAAGTCAGCCTAAAATATAGCCTACACTTCTATTCATTCCTCTACCAATGAGAACTTTCCCTTTTTCCATTAAATCAAGACAAAAAATTTCAGGCAATAAGAGATATTACATCATTTCTATACTTGACTACTTGGCCTCTTTAGTACTATTAAAATCATGATGAAGTACCACTCAATGCCATTACACAATTTGTCACACGAGACTCAGCAGGATATTGTCTTACTGAATAATTGTTCATTATAATCAACATTGATTCGTAGGTAGAAGTTTTGATGACATTTTCCTTGCATTGAAATGACCTTTCATCTCTCATTATTTTGAAATTAACATTTTGCTAAACAGAGATATTACTTTTTTAATTTACAGCAATTAATTTCTCTTTTTCAAGATCAGTCAACTGAATTACTTTTATATCCTCCAGTTCAAACAAGTCATGAATGCTAATTAATGACATGTGTCCTGGTATTTATGTCATTGTTTGTGTACCTGTGAGTGAAATCGACACCACTTAACAGAAAAATAAAAAGCACAAAATATGGTTGACAGGATATGTAAGCATGATCCCTTCTGGGTCCTACTCCTCCTGAAGTATAGTTACTTGTTTTTCAAAAAATGACAAGCAGAAATAAATACTGGTTACAACAAAACATATTTTTCTGTAAAAAGTAATCACGGCAAACTTATTCAGACACCATAAAACTATATTTTGACTGGATTTCCTAAACCATCAGTTTCTCAATGACAAGTTCTCTCAGACCCTCCCTTAAAACTCCGTTGACATTTTCCCCATGCACAACAGCAAGGATTAAATCACAAAAATCACAACTCCAATTCTTCCCCCATCCATCTCTCTAATTCTGCACTGACTAAGCAGAAAAATCCCCTTCCTCGCATCTTCAAGCCTACGAGCATGCATATCTTGCCTACCTCACCGCTCCTGTGGATAAGGGGGCAACCAACTGTTTGTTGCAGTGAGCAAATTCATAGAACATACAGCATTTTACACAGAGATCAGGCAAGCAAATTTTGCTGTTGTTTGCCGGTAAGTTTAAAAAATACTTCCAACAGCTAGAAAAGTTCTGAACATTTTTCTTTTCACTGTTCTACTATTCAACACAATCAGCTGATTCTGACATTCAGAGTGAGGTGTGAATATTTTTAAGAGATTCGGCTAGCAACACCATCATTGGGATAAAGTTAAGTTAAATTAAAGAGTAAATTCATACAATAACTAGCACATTTATTTCAAATGGCTATAAAATTGGATCATCACAATGTAATTTCACTAAAAATGTAAATTGGGCTTCAATAATTCACATTTTATAGTGACAATAGATCCAAGAGAAAATTATACACAAGGTGGAACACTGTAGTCAACTATGCAATGAAAAATTAGAGATTCATCAATTCAACAACTATGGGAAACCTTGAAAAACAACTTTGTTTGAGTAAAGCAGGATCAAACTGGAACAGAAGTGACTCTTAATGGTAAAAATGAGGATTTGGATGCAGAGCAGATCACCTGGTTTAAACAGAAAAGAGCTCCAAAATCTCTTCATTTCAGTGCCAAGGAACAACACTTAAGATTCAGTTTTGGATTGATCTCACCAAATCCAATCTTAAATCATTCAAGTGGTTCAAGGTGATGTTAAGAAAACTGAATAGTATTTCTTTCTTTAAGTCAAGAATAGAAGAAGTTAAGTTAAGAAGTCTGTGATAGAGGGTAGAATGTCGGGCAAAAGAGGATAGGGAAGGAACAGGATAGGGATGTTGGACGGGATGAAGGGAGGAAGAAAGTACTCAGAGATGAAGAGGGACCTGATATAGAGTAGGATGATGAATTTTGTGTTTTGTTAGGAGTAATAAAATATTTGTTTGGTAGTTGTGTCCATCCAAAAACCTACCTTAACCGGTAGATTACCTCAAAAAAAAAAAAGTCAAGAATGATGTCCCTTCACATTAGATGTGTAAAAAACCTCTGCCCCGTCAAAATTACATCAAGACTCTTTGCCATCAAAATGACATTTTTTTTTCGATGCAACATGGAAAATATGCTGGCAGAGCACTTCTTTCAGTTGACAAAAATCGAGAGAGTGAATTATGCATAAAACAAAGAATTTCAAATGAAAGGGTCTTTTTCATGAATTATGGACACACGTAAAATAATTTTATAACATTTCTTTTAGTTGTCAAAATCACAAGGTGAATAAATTAAGTGAGTGCGCTGGGTTATGAATTAAGTACTGACTTCTTTCATCAAAGATAAATATTTGTCAAGGAACCTAAAAGATGATATAGATTCCTGAAATTCAATCACAAGGAATTAGGTGAACACAAAGTGTAGGCATTAGTCCTGCGCATTTTAAATTATCTGGTTTTAAGTGTTGGTATTTTTTATATTTTTATTATTAAAGCCAACAAGAGCCTTGTTCCACGAAAATAAAAATTATAGATGAACAGAATGATCATCAAAAGAAAATCACAAGCTTATGCTATCGTTACCAACCTAATAATGCCAATACGAATAATGGCTATTGCTAGCCATTAGTTAATGGCCAATAAGAATAATGCTATTGTTACCAACCTAACAATACCAATAAGAATAATTTAGGTTCAGTGACTGTCATATGTATATTAATGTAGTTAATGCTCCAATGTCACTTTTATATGACATAAATATTTAAATAAGTTAAATAGAATTACTAAATAACATTTGCTTTGAGATGGCTTCAAATCAATTGTTTTCATTGCTTTTGATTCTGTTTTATTTTATACCACTATTAGTGCATATTATTACCCTTTCTCTGATATCTTGGTTGTCGTTGATTATGATATGAAATCACACACAATTAATCACGTCAAAAAAGGGTCCATGGGAAAGATAAAGGAGTTGCTTCTTTCATGTATCCCATCCTGGAAAAATCAGAAAAATATAATCCCCATCCCATCCAGCGCCTTGAAATGCCTTGACCAGGCATCTCTAAAATGAGCTGTTTTGAAAATAATTTTTTTCTCTTCCTGCCTAGCAATGAAAAATGAATATCCCAATTGGAAATGGAGTTAGGAATGCAAAACTTCCACGAAGGGATAAGGTTTCCAGAAAATAGCAATGCAGTTAGCATAATAATGAGCTCATCAGAAAATAAAATGGCTGATCATTACATAAATAATGCTAAATAAACTTATTAATGGAAATTTTGATTAAAAAAAATGGAGAGCATTCAAAACTATGGCAATTAGTAAGTAAATCTAGTTCCCCAGCAGTGCCCTTGAGGAAATGGATAAGGGTTAAATACAAAGGAAACTTACCACACGGCTAGGTCCCATATTTTTTGCCAATAATTTTCATACTCCAGCATATTATCTGTGTTGAGAATTTGCACTTGTGCAACTGAGCAGCAGCACCTGCAATGGAGAGGTTATGTAAGCATCAGA